>NC_091130.1:8794391-8859391 GCF_040183065.1 Periplaneta americana | reverse complement strand
GATGCTAAATAACCTAGATGTTGATAAAGCGTCGTAAAATAACCTACTAAAATAAATACAAAATAATAGTTGTAGCAGTAGTGGCAATAATAATCCATATCGTTGACGTGTATACATTTTAGTATTCTGTGAGGTACAGCAGATTACGTGTATATATTTTTTTCTGAAGGACGGGCACTCTTTTTCATCGACCCACGCATCTCTCCTCTGTAGGGCAACCGTGTTGAAGCGTAGACAGATTTGCTGCCTCAGGCTGGCTTGTTGTTCACAATGGTGTTGAATGTGTTACGCTGGGATGATTGTGGTGCAAGGTTCGTGGGTGTGGTGATGATGGGGATTATTATTATTATTATTATTATTATTATTATTATTATTATTATTATTATTTGAATCAAGTAAAGAAATAAGTTTGGAAGTAAATCCCGAAACGACAAAGTATAAGTTTATGTCTCGTGACGAGAATATTGTACGAAATGGAAATATAAAAATTGGAGATTTATCCTTTGAAGAGGTGGAAAAATTCAAATACCTGGGAGCAACAGTAACAAATATAAATGATACTCGGGAGGAAATTAAACACAGAATAAATATGGGAAATGCTTGTTATTATTCGGTTGAGAAGCTTTTATCATCCAGTCTGCTGTCAAAAAATCTGAAAGTTAGAATTTATAAAACAGTTATATTACCGGTTGTTCTTTATGGTTGTGAAATTTGGACTCTCACTTTGAGAGAGGAACATAGGTTAAGGGTGTTTGAGAATAAGGTGCTTAGAAAAATATTTGGGGCTAAGAGGAATGAAGTTACAGGAGAATGGAGAAAGTTACACAACACAGAGCTGCACGCATTGTATTCTTCACCTGACATAATTAGGAACATTAAATCCAGACGTTTGAGATGGACAGGGCATGTAGCACGTATGGGCGAATCCAGAAATGCATATAGAGTGTTAGTTGGGAGGCCTGAGGGAAAAAGGCCTTTGGGGAAGCCGAGACATAGATGGGAGGATAATATTAAAATGTATTTGAGGGAGGTAGGATATGATGATAGAGACTGGATTAATCTTGCTCAGGATAGGGACCAATGGCGGGCTTATGTGAGGGCGGCAATGAACATCCGGGTTCCTTAAAAGCCAGTAAGTAAGTATTATTATTATTATTTTAAATGGAAATCTCATATAGGCTACTCAGGATGCCTATAACGAGGATACCACACCTAACATTAAATTACCATCCTTTTGAAACAAGATCTTTGGGCTGTCCCCTAAACGATGGAGTGAGACCACAACAAGCCACCAGGCTTAATAAGTGATAGGAAGAATAAGAAAAATGTTATTTTATAAGTACTAGTGTTAAAGATAGGTCTACTACTATTAACTGATGTCTTCTTCAAGAACAAATTTCCGTCAACTTTTGTGGAAGAATCTTTAATTAACTAATGCCATGTTTATAACATTTTTAAACTAGATTTTACATTTAAAATCTCGAAGTGCCATTCTTCTCTACTTCTAGATCATTATTCAATTTTTCGAAGAATATCTAATATGCATTATGCAGTAATTTTATTATAATGAAGATCCTGCTGAAAATATTATTATCTTTACAAATTTTTAATAGTGTCATTCATATCATGATATATTTATTTCTGACATTATTTGTGAAATCTCAAGTTCTGAAAGTCATGAATTACAACTACTACTTAATCAAATCTTATTACTACCTAATGTCTTCTTTAAAAGCAAATTTTCGTCAACTTGTGTGAATCCTTTTTTTTATAAAATTATCCAACTACATTCTGCATGTAAAATCTCAGAGAGTTTCATTCTTCTCTACGCATAGAGTATTACCCAATTTTTCTAAGTATATCTAATACGCATTAAGTACTATTTGTAATGAACTTTCTGCTGAAAATTATTATCAACATTAATCTCACTAGAGCTTTTTATTTATCTAGAGAAAATCAAAACTCGAGTGGGATTTAATTGAATATTACACAATTAGAAGAAAGTAAATAATGATTAGACTATCAGTAGTAAGTAGACTATCTAGGCAGCAAACAAATGACAATCGCAAGGCATGTTTTATAGTACCGTAAAGAATTTGCAGTTTCAAATGTTGGCAAACAAAGAAACAAATGGTAGTGAGATGATAAAAACAGAAGAAAGCATATAAAGATTAGAAGAAATAAAGTACTCTAATACAATAAAATAGATATTAATTGACTTACTAAAATTCTATTTCACTGACGTTACAATCACCAATACATTTGAACGGAGCCGCCATTTTCAGTCGACTATCTATAAGGGAAACAAAATGAAGATCGCAAAGCATGTTTCATAGTACTGTAAAGAATTTGCAGTTTGAAATGTTGGCAAACAAAGAAACAAATCTAGGGAAGTGATAAAAACAAATAAGTGCTAGGGAAATTATAAAAATAAACAAATGCTAGGGAAGTGATAAAACTGTAGGATAAACAGCCATGATTGGTTGAAACACGTCCTTTCGTACCGTTTTATTGGTCAAAAGTAGTATGACGTAGTAAAAGTGTAATAGTCTTCATAAATTCTTTCACAGTGTCATTCACATCTTGATGTACTTCTGACATGATTTGTGAAAACTCGTGTTCTGAAATTCGATATAAGTAGGCCTACATCAGTGAAGAGCATTAATCGTAGATTGCTGGAGAATTCTCATTTAGAGCCAGTCGATTCCTGGCTGAAATAGCTGTAAACAGTTTCATTTTTTCCAATCGACAAGACAATTTTTGGAATAAAACGAAATCACGCTGAATTAATAAGTAATTGCCAAATCGTCAAATATTTTTCCAACCGCATTCATAGAATATTCTTTTTCAAACTCTTCGGCAAATGTAACTTTCGTCTGCCATGTTAAAGAGGACGATGAATTCCGTATACTGTGCCATAAAATTGGGGGACTACCGAGATCGGTGGTTACGCCCCATTCGTGTAACTGTGAAAGGATAAATTAAATGTCGTATTGGAAAACAATAAGGAAAAAATATAGACCGGCTACTGCAAGGGAGTGACTGCAGAGCTCTCGTCTTCAAATAAAAACATAGTATGCTCACAGTCTAGTACATACAGTCACGAAGCTCAATACGTAGTAAATATGCAAACATTAGATAGTTGCTCACCACTAGGATCGCTAATATCGCCTCATTACAGCCAATGCAAAATAGTATCGGCACAGTCTATTGTTTTTAGCACTCTCAAAACTCAAGCTTCATGACTGTATATAGGAGACTGTGGTATGCTCGTTACTATAGTGACCATGCCGTACAGAGCCATGTGAAACAAAAGAGAAGCGATATGCTGCTAATAAAATTCGTGACTATATTCTTTAAGAAGTGAATGCATTAGTCAAGTGCAAGATTTAGCGAGTAATAATAGCGATTTTTTTAATAAACTAAAAGAAAATATGAATTTTTAAAGATAGTACAACACGTTATCAGAGCAAAATGAAGAGGAAATATGATGTGGTCCAGGGAATAACATTGAAATCGAAGGCAAATTTGGGGGAAATTTTCGCCAAAGCGGGCAATTTATTATGATGCCAGAAAATGTAATCGTTCTTGTAGAACAAGGACCTACTTAGTATAACTACTATACAATCTTTTTTCTAACTTGATGGTTTTTTTTATAATTGGTGTTTTTCTTATTTTTCTCACTGATTGCATTTACAGTACAATAATATCAAAATTAACAAACAAAAGAAATAATCTTGTGAAATTTTCGAAATTTATTTTCGTCGCAATGCAATTTCTGAAGAAATTTCTATAGTTTCTTTTTCTGCTCTCTTATTAAATTAAATTAAATTAAATTATGTTTTATTTAACGACGCTCGCAACTGCCGAGGTTATATCAGCGTCACCGGTCTGCCGGAATTTTATCCCGCAGTACTTTCAAATTCCAGTAAATCTACTGACATGAGCCTGTCGAATTTAAGCACACTTAAATGCTATCGACCCGGGATGGGATCGAACCCGCAACCTCGGGCGTAAAAGGTCAGCACTCTACCGACTGCGCCACCCAGGCTGACTCTCTCTTGTTAATAAACCGTTTTCCCATAAGGGTAAATATACATACCGGTACGTCTTCTTAGATAAGTAACTACAGTTCACTGAGTGGAAAAAACTGATTAATTTTTCAGTACAACAGTTATTCAGAAGACAAATTTATATAAAAAAAATACTTACGTCATTCATGTCGTAACACATTCAGTTTAATTTTTTTAATAACTCAATTCTTATTTAGCCTATCTATTTATTTACTTAATTTATCTGTCTATTTGCTTATTTATTTATTTATTTATTTATTTATTTATTTATTTATTTATTTATTTATTTATTTATTTATTTATTTATTTATTTATTTATTTATTTATTTATTTATTTATTTACTGGCTTTTAAGGAACCCGGAGGTTCATTGCCGCCCTCACATAAGGCCGCCATTGGTCCCTATTCGGAGCAAGATTAATCCATTCTCTATCATCATATCCCGCCTCCCTCAAATCCATTTTAATATTATCTTCCCATGTATGTCTCGGCCTCCCTAAAGGTCTTTTTCCCTCCGGATCTATCTATCTATCTATCTATCTATCTATCTATCTATCTATCTATGTATCTATCTATCTATCTATCTATCTATCTATCTATCTATCTATCTATCTATCTATCTATCTATCTATCTATCTATCTATCTATCTATCTATCTATCTATCTATCTATCTATCTATCTATCTATCTATCTATCTATCTATCTATCTATCTATCTATCTATCTATCTATCTATCTATCTATCTATCTATCTATCTATCTATCTATCTATCTATCTATCTATCTATCTATCTATCTATCTATCTATCTATCTATCTATCTATCTATCTATCTATCTATCTATCTATCTATCTATCTATCTATTTATCTATCTATCTATCTATCTATCTGTCTGTCTGTCTGTCTGTCTGTCTGTCTGTCTGTCCGTCCGTCCGTCCGTCCGTCCGTCCGTCCGTCCGTCCATCCATCTATCCATCTATTTATCTATTTATTTATTTACATAACATGACAAAGTTCCAATTTTCCTTGTTTAGTCCTGCAATTTATTATCGATTTATTAAATTTCTATTTTCTTTTTATCAAAAATCATTCATTATAAGCCACATCTTTCTGTTATGGTTTCATTTTGTTTTA
This sequence comes from Periplaneta americana, assembly GCF_040183065.1. Taxonomy (NCBI): domain Eukaryota; kingdom Metazoa; phylum Arthropoda; class Insecta; order Blattodea; family Blattidae; genus Periplaneta; species Periplaneta americana. Next base: position 8,854,185 of record NC_091130.1, on the reverse strand, counting down.
TGAGGTGGACATTCCTATTTTATAGTAACTGCAGCTCATGTAAATCATTATCAATAATTGAGGCGTTCAGAGCTAAAGTGGATCAAGTCCGTGAAACGTAGTTTTGAGATAATAGGACTTAAAATTAACTAAAGGATTATCTAATTTCACTAGCAATAATTTTATTGCCCCATTCTCAAATTCTAGATTTATAAAATATAAACAATTTATTGTGATGTTAATTGTTGCAGCACTTTGGTGACTTGATCCACTATGACTCAGAACATCGTGAACAAATAATCTGAGCCAAAAGTGACTGGTGTCACCTACCGGTGAATGCTTGGAATTAAGAATTGATCCATTACTGCTAGGAAAATATTCAACTTCAGATAATCAGAAAATGAACTAAACTCAATTTATGAAAATTTGTGACTTGATCCACTTTCGCTCTGAACGCCTCAATTATAAGTGAAATTATTAATTTATATTTATGTGTAGAATGGTTCTCTGTATACTTTCCTAAGAGTACAAGTCATAATAAATAAAATTAATTACACTTCATTTTAAGGGAGTCACATGAAAAGAAAAACATTAAACAATACCAACTTTAATCGCTTATTTAACGACGCTGTATCAACTACTGGATCATATAGCATGGGTGGAATTGGTGACAGCGAGATAAGGTCAAGGATTCGCCATGGATTAACTGACATTTTCTTTACTGTTGACGAAAAAATAAAAAAAAATAACCGGATATAAGTCCAAACAGGATTCGAACCCATGCTCGAACAGAATTTCGATGCAGAAATCCAGCTTGTTAGCCACCTGACCACGTGGTGGGCCTTAAATAATATAATTCCCTTTTTATTGCATAAAATGAATATTGTTTGTACGTAATTAATTGCTCCAGTAGACAAGAGGAATGTTGTCCGCAAAATACTTACACCCAATCCGAGTTAATTACTTGATACAAAGGCCACGATTTTATTACATTCGCTTTCACCTCCATCTTAATGCTAAAGCAATAAAATCTGCATCATAAAATTACTTCAGCTTTTGTTATAGTTAACAAGCTAACTGCAACATTTGGACTGAAACTTTCACGAACAGAAAGACATGGCATATTTCGCTACAATGAAATAATATGATATAATACTCCTTTATTATACAGCGTGGTCCAAAAGTCTTGCTACACTCGTCTTCGCAATTATTAAGGTTACACTGATGTGACATTTGAACTTTTTTAACCATTTGAATTAGATTTTTGAAAATTTGTGTGTCTGAAGAAATCTAACCGAAGGTCAAAAGAATTAGCGTACAAAACCCATGTTCGCCAATTATGGAATATGGAACAGTAGGTTGGGATCCGTACAGACAAAACCAAATCGATTCAATAGAGAAGGTCGAACGCAAGGCAGCAAAATATGTCAAAATGGGAAAGGGACGTGGTGAAGAGAAAGTAAAAGACTTAGGGTGGGAATCTCTTAAATCAGGGCGACGAAAAACCAGACTCACCGCATTGTTTAAGGCACAAATGGGACACAAAGCATGGACCGACATCAATGCTAGATTAGCAACACCATTATACTTAGGCAGGGCAGATCATATTAGGAAGTTTAAATGTAGAAAACAAACAACACACGTGGCAAAATTTTTATTTGTTAACCGCACAATAGCAGACTGGAACAGCTTACCTGCGGCAATCTTTCAGGGTGGTCCTCTCAAAATCAATACATTTAAGGAAAGGTTGAGAAGATTAGACTGAAAATGTAATTGGAGGTGCAGTGTAAATATCTAAGTTGTGATACGTAATTAATTAAGATGATATGTAATTTAGTTGATATGTAAATAAATTAAGATGATGTGTAATTAAGATGGTATTTAATTAAGTTGATTTGTAATTAATTAAGGTGATATGTAATTACTTAAATTGGTAATAGTTGGGTGAAATAGAAGTACTTATAAGTTAGAATTACTTTTGCTTATTGTAGGCGTTATTATAGAATAGTTTTTATTTATAGTCCTAGGTTTATTGCATCTATTTATTTTATAGTTAGAATTAAATTTAGGTTTATTTTATTTTTTTTTATTTTTCTTTTATTGCTGTAATTATTGTATAATTAAAATGGTATTAGTGTATATTATTTATCACTGCCACCGGATGTATACCCAATTGTAGTGTTAATACATATATTTTTTTCAGTAGGTTATATTACGACGCTTTATCAACATCTTTGGTTATTTAGCGTCTGAATGAGATGAAGGTGATAATGCCGGTGAAATGAGTCCGGGGTCAAGCACCGAAAGTTACCCAGCATTTGCTCATATTGGGTTGAGGGAAAATCCCGGAAAAAACCTCAACCAGGTAACTTGCCCCGACCGGGAATCGAATCCGGGCCACCTGGTTTCGCGACCAGACGCGCTGACCGTTACTCCACAGGTGTGGACGTTAATACATACATACATACATACATACATACATACATACATACATACATACATACATACATACATACATACATACATACATACATACATACATACATACATACATACATACATACATACATATCTATCTTGCTGCGTATACATAGTCTCTGTAAAAGATGTAATCTTATTTGGTCCAAAATTATAAGGAAAAACAGACGGTCAAAACAATTGTCCATTCTACACTTCATATGGAAATCACTTCATTTCCCTTTAAACACGAAGCACATAATATAAAGGCATTCTATAAACCCCAAATAACGTAGAATAACGTATAACCACAGTCTAGTACATACAGTCGCGAAGCTCAATACGTAGTAAATATGCATCCATAGATAGTTGCTGATCGCTACTATCGCCTCATTATAGACCAGTCATGTCAACTGATGCCCATATAGGCAAGCGTGCGCTTTAGAGCTCAGGAGAGCCAGAGCGCTTTATAGCGGAAAGGAAAGAGACAGACGAAAGAGGTAGTATATGCCGCTTGGTCGAGATATATTCAGGGATGACCAGCACTGATTCAATAGATAAAGGGAAGAGAACTTATTAAAACTGTATCCATGTTAATTTTTAGATTTGTCTGAGAAGTATAAGTGCATTATAAGAATATAAGTTTTAATTTTAATGTTCATTTTTCACAAGTTTGATTTTTTTATTCAAAATAAATATTTTCTTATTAATAGAAAAGTGAAATTTTCAGATATAGGCCTATTTATTTAGTAGCCTTACAGAATGTTTTCGTAAATCTAATATACCGTACGTACGTATTACTGAAGGTAAGTGCATTGAAAATTTTGAAAATATTCGCATGGAAATTGTTTGTAAGAAAATGAATTAACAAAGCAACTACTGTTACATCATAAGCAAAAGATACGTGCCTATGTGTTGTAAAAATGTCAGCTCTATAGCTTCAGCAGATTTCGAGAAAATAATTTAATGTTCTGATGATAGGAAGTTGCTCACCAACATCGCCTTAAAAGCATAATGCGATAAGAGTTTTGTTATGTAATATTAGTTACACTTAAAACATATACAGCACCTAGGTAACTTTGCTTTGTACTGTAATATTGTTTTGATTAGTTTATTGATTACTTTTATAAGGCTAAAGATACCATCAATATAAATTCCAACTTATCATGTCATACTCAATCTATTTTGGGGGGGGATATCACTTTCTTTATGAATGATGTGTTTCATCCATTTAGTAGAGTATAGTTGTACTGCTACGGAATTTATGTGAATATTCCTTCTTAACTCTTTAATACGTGGTACATTCATTAAGTTCTGAGACTGAGGGCATAATGGCGATGTGATGCACTAGAACGGAAAGGTGGCGCCGTGATATGGTACCTTGTCAGTTAGTCTCTCGTCCCAGCATCATACAGTTACGTGCATATAGTGTAAGCAGAACTACGGTCATTGTTATGACGGTGATTTGAATGAGCGCGTCGGAACTCGAGTATGTTGCAGTTTGAGCAACGGGCAAACGTCACGTTCTGTCAGAAATTAGGCGGAACTGCTATAACCGATCATAACTGAAGACGAAACATGGTGTTTCCTTTACGATCCGCAACTGAAGCGACAATCCGCCACCTGGAAAACGCCATTATTTCCACGACAGAAAAATCCGCAACAAGACAGGTCAAAAGGCAAGGTGATGCTTTAACAGTTTTTTTTATTCAAATGGAATTGTTCACATAGAATTCATCCCACAAGGTGCAACTGTAGACAAGATCCTCTACAAAGAGATTCTTGGCCGTTTACGCAATTCAATTCGTCGTAAGCGTCCTAGCTTTGGCATAGGAAGAATTGGCTGTTGCTACACGACAACGCCCCTGCACATCGCTCCATCCTTGTCCAAGAGGAACTTGCAAGGCAACAGGTCGCTGTTTTGCCACACCCTCCGTACTCACCTGATCTCGCACCATGCGATTTTTTTTCTCTTTCCCCTCATGAAATCAATCCTACGTGGGCGTAATTTTTATGCGGCCGAAAAGGTCATGACTGCCACAAGAGAAGCCATACGGCGTCTTCCTGTCAACATCTTTCAGCAGTGCTTCCAGCATCTACACCAACGTTGGCAGACGTGCATAGCGGCCAACGGCGACTGTATTGAGGGAGGATGTCGATCTGTTTAAGTGTACGCCGTATCACGCGGCATCTTCTGAGACATCCAGATTCTTGTGGATGCCTATCCTTTAGGCGTCAGTGTCAGAACTTAATGACTGTACCACGTATACTATTAACATTCAAACACAACTACAATATTAAGAAATTGGTATCAGTACTTTTGTTTTACAGACAATAGGTATAGATAATACCAAACAGAAAGAAGCCATATAAAAATAACGACATAAAATTTCACGTTCCGTTTGAAGTTTGTGCACCACTGTTTTCTTAATCCAACAGGCTACTTATTCATATACGCAACCCTTCCTCTTTCCATACTTAGCGCTTGATGCCCGCGCACGACGTCAAGGTCAGAAAAATGCGCTTGCTTTGACATCACTGTGCTAGACTGTGGTATAACCCTGTATAACAAGAACTTTCCGAGAGATCTCACAAACATGTAAGGTCAGAACAACATTCCTTGGTTTCCAGGCTATTTCCAAATTTTCCAGGCCAATAGTAAGCCGACAAACAGTTTACAAGTTTCAAAAGGAACACAGTCTTCTCCATTTTTACTCCCATTCGTCGTAACTTTTCCAATTACACAGGCCCGCCCACTTCAGCAGTCTACTGTTTTGCTGATACAAACATTTCGCAGAATTATGAAAGTGGCCGGTGAAAACAAACGACTGCACACTGCACAAATGAGCAGAATTTTTCGCAATCAGATAATGGACCACAACACTTTTTGTAGTAACGGTCAAGATTTACTGCGGGTTAAATCAAATGGACACACCGAGCGCTGTGAGAGACATCTGGCGACAAAAGCAATGTGGACGTTTTAACGACATGCATTCTGCTATTATTCGCTTCGGACTGTCATTCAATAATTTTTACATACGCAGCAGAGCTTTCATATATAAAACAAATTCTAATCGTTGTTGTGTGGGTGAGAATCTTTCTTTCTCCGTCTCTTTCGCTTTTCTCGCCCTCATAGTAAAGAGGGATGGAACAGAACTTCTACACAAAACGAAGAGAACTCTTGTTACTTGAAAGTGATACGCCAACTGAGGGAATGAAGAAAATTACATTCCGAGAACCGTCATTCCTTAGTCTTCATCTTGTTTTGTTGCTGCTATTGTAAGTAAATCACAATGATATTCCGCGGAAATATAGCACAACAATGATTCAGAGTCTCAGTTGTTGAAAATGTAATTTTAATTATGTCTTTAATAAATATATCATCTAAACTTACAAATAAACTAATTAAATTACTATATATAGATCTAATGAATATCACTTTTGTTGACGTCGTACAAAATTTTGTCGAAAATCCTTTTCAGAGAATAACTCCATATGTAGATGAAATTTATGGAATTTGGTATTCCCAAGAAACTAGTTCGATTAATTAAAATGTGTCTCAGTGAAACGTACAGCAGAGTTCGTATAGGTCAGTTTCTGTCAGATGCGTTTCAAATTCACTGTGGGCTGAAGCAAGGAGATGCACTATCTCCTTTAATTTTTAACTTTGCTCTAGAGTATGCCATTAGGAAAGTCCAGGATAACAGAGAGGGTTTGGAATTGAACGGGTTACATCAGCCGCTTGTCTATGCGGATGACGTGAATATGTTAGGAGAAAATCCACAAACGATTAGGGAAAACACGGAAATTTTACTTGAAGCAAGTGAAGCGATAGGTTTGGAAGTAAATCCCGAAAAGACAAAGTATATGATTATGTCTCGTGACCAGAATATTGTACGAAATGGAAATATAAAAATTAGAAATTTATCTTTTGAAGAAGTGGAGAAATTCAAATATCTGGGAGCAACAGTAACAAATATAAATGATACTCGGGAAGAAATTAAACACAGAATAAATATGGGAAATGCGTGTTATTATTCGGTTGAGAAGCTTTTATCATCCAGTCTGCTGTCAAAAAATCTGAAAGTTAGAATTTATAAAACAGTTATATTACCGGTTGTTCTTTATGGTTGTGAAACTTGGACTCTCACTTTGAGAGAGGAACATAGGTTAAGGGTGTTTGAGAATAAGGTCCTTAGGAAAATATTTGGGGCTAAGAGGGATGAAGTTACAGGAGAATGGAGAAAGTTACACAACACAGAACTACACGCATTGTATTCTTCACCTGACATAATTAGGAACATTAAATCCAGACGCTTGAGATGGGCAGGGCATGTAGCACGTATGGGCGAATCCAGAAATGCATATAGAGTGTTAGTTGGGAGGCCGGAGGGAAAAAGACCTTTAGGGAGGCCGAGACGTAGATGGGAATATAATATTAAAATGGATTTGAGGGAGGTGAGATATGATGATAGAGACTGGATTAATCTTGCTCAGGATAGGGACCAATGGCGGGCTTATGTGAGGGCGGCAATGAACCTCCGGGTTCCTTAAAAGCCAGTAAGTAAGTAAGTAAGTATGTAGATGAAATTATTGGGGATCATCAGTATGGTTTCAGGCGTAATAGATTGACTATTGATCAGATTTTTTGTATTCGACAAATATTGGAGAAAAAATGGGAGTCTAAGGGTACAGTACACCAGTTATTCATAGATTTCAAAAAGGCGTATGACTCGGTTAAGAGAGAAGTTTTATATAACATTCTTATTGAATTTGGTATTCTCAAGAAACTAATTAATTAAAATGTGTCTTAGTGAAACTTACAGCAGAGTCTGTATAGGTCAGTTTCTGTCAGATGCTTTTCCAATTCACTGTGGGCTAAAGCAGGGAGATGCACTATCACTTTTACTTTTTAACTTCGCTCTAGAATATGCCATTAGGAAAGTTCAGGATAACAGAGAGGGTTTGGAATTGAACGGGTTACATCAGCTTCTTGCTTATGCGGATGACGTGAATATGTTAGGAGAAAATCCACAAATGATTATGGAAAACGCGGAAATTCTACTTGAAGCAACAGTGATATTATTTTCGCCATCTATTGACAGAAGTAAAGAACTAAAGAATCCACACTTACACCAATAAATTATCGATCACTATCGATTAGTAGTCAGATATCTTTGAACGTCAGTGTACAAGTTTAATGCAAAACACATCGAGTTTAACGCCTTTAAGTAAATCACCAATTTTTGTTGTCTTAAATGTTTTCATTAATATTAATAAAAAAAATAGGCCTATTGTTGTGCATAATTCCGAATCGGTTGATTTAACGATAATGGATATAAACGGAATTATTTATTTATTTATTTTATTATTTATTTATTTTATTATTTATTTATTTTTTATTATTTATTATTATTTATTTTTATTATTATTTTATTATTTTATTACTTTATTATTTTATTATGTATTTACTTACTTATTTATTCACTTAATTATTTATTTATTTATTTATTTATTTATTTATTTATTTATTTATTTATTTATTTATTTATTTATTTATTTACTTACTTATTTACTTATCTATTTATTCACTTACTAATTTATTTACTTATTTATTTATTTATTTATTTATTTATTTATTTATTTATTTATTTATTTATTTATTCTGGTGTAGTTAAGGCCATCAGGCCTTCTCTTCCACAACACCAGAAATTAGTCAAATATAAAGAACGGACATAGTGTGATACGTATTTCCTTCCATATATTCCTGTAAAATAGTCAAGAAAGGATGTTCTCCATTCCATTATCCGTTGTATGTTTCACATAAGGAAACAATATTTCTGTTAATTTTTATGAATATGTATTGTACTCTCAGGCCGCTGGAAACGCGGCCTTCGCGGGATATCGAATTGCATAAATACTCCGACGCTCGCCGCTCCATCTATCAGGACCAAAGCGTTTTAATTACAGCATTGTGGGTGCTTTCCATTAGGGTGGGGAGGTATTCGCTTGAGCCGTATTCGCGCCATAATTAATTCTTTTTGTTAGGACTACTGATTCGCGTTTGTTATGATAGAGGGCTCTGATTAAATACATATGATCAAGTGTAATAGGTTTCCAGATCCTCCGCCATTTTAGTGGCAATTGCCGTGTGGACAGACAGACAAACAAAACTCCCCTCTAAGCTATACGTTTGCAAGTTCTCCTGTATTTTTTATTGGAATTGATTCCCCCATTTTACGACTCGTCAGTCCAATTGTGAACAATTAAACAATGAAACATCTGATAACATGTTGTAAGCAACAATGGGCTATAGAATTAGCCATTTATTTTAATATCTGAATTCCAACGAACACATTGATAAAACAAAGCCATTCCATGTTTCGCTCGATTAGTGAATTAATAATCTAGAACACGAGTATTTTCTGTGAAACAGTTAATTTATGACTATTTTAAGGCCCTTGGAAAGATTTTTGTGCGAGATCGTGCGTATTTGCTTGCTTTCCGCACAGAACCAATACGCGGTAAGTGTGAAATTCCACATTCAGTATTCCCAACCTAACACACATAATAATTTCCCTCTTCTTACCGCTTAAGCGCCATATTCATTTTACTGCTTTAGGCTTTTAACATATTATTTTTAGAGACGTTTAACATAGTAATAATTATAAATTGGAAACTTACCACTGCAATTTCACCTAAATTGCAATGTTAATTATTGTTTTTAAATATTTGCAAAAATTAAGTAAACTCTACAACACCACGAAACTTATTGCATTCCTGATACAAGTAACATTAAGGAGTCGACCTGGTTGGCAAGTTGCTATAGCGCTGGCCTTCTATGCCCAAGGTTGCGGGTTCGATCCCGGGCCAGGTCGATGGCATTTAAGTGTGCTTAAATGTGACAGGCTCATGTCAGTAGATTTACTGGCATGTAAAAGAACTCCTGCGGGACAAAATTCCGGCACATCCGGCGACGCTGATATAACCTCTGCAGTTGCGAGCGTCGTTAAATAAAACATAACATTTAACATTTAACATTAAGGAAGTCGTGAAAAAATCAACAATATTCCAGATGCCGATGTCATTTTTTTTAGTTGGTTATTTTACGACGCTTTATCAACATCTTAGGTTATTTAGCGTCTGAATGAGATGAAGGTGATAATGCCGGTGAAATGAGTCCGGGGTCCAACACCGAAAGTTACCCAGCATTTGCTCATATTGGGTTGAGGGAAAACCCCGGAAAAAAACCTCAACCAGGTAACTTGTCCCGACCGGGAATCGAACCCGGGCCACCTGGTTTCGTGGCTAGACGCGCTAACCGTTACTCCACAGGTGTGGACCCGATGTTATTACTGCAATATGTTATATAAATAATATTGTTAAAATATTAAAATGAAAAATAAATCATTACATAACCTTACCGTTTGTTTTAAGTTCGCATTTATAGACTGGGGGAAAAAAATGACAGACGCATATCACGGCCTGCTGGAATATAGTAAACACAGAAAACATTTTATAGCAACAATGTTGAAGATAGATATTTTTGTTTTTAAAAGTTGCCGTCATTGAACAGAAACCAACATGGAGATTTCATTGCAACTAATTAGAAATTCCTCTTTCAGGTATGTAATAAACGATCTTCGCACAAAATAATGTACGATACACGAGCGGTATGTTTTCTTTCAATTCTCGGAAATTAAAAAAGCTCAAATACGTTTCGCTTTTTCAAACTTTTCCTCGAACATGAAAACTTCAACATACCGCTCTTGTAACGCATATTACTATTATTAATACATGTTACTTTACAACATGTAATTTATTGGAAAGTATTTGAGACTCAGCAGTAACATGAAAAAGACTTGATTCCTGCAAGGAAAAAGGAGACTTCATTAATATAAAAGATTGTTATTTATTAAGGATACACAATCACATAAAATACGTCATACAGTGTCGGAAATGAATTGCAGCTGTGTTTTTTTTTAATGTTTCATTTTTGTTTCGGTTTTAAAAAGAATATGATAGCTAGGCTATGATTTTGTTGACCTATAAATCATAAAAAAGTCCTAAAAACAATGCATTTATGACCTAAAAATCTTACAAAAATGCCCTTAAAAATGCCTTAAAAATTGATCTTACATTCTAAAATTGGTTTAGTAGGAAAAGGAGTTTTGTGCTACTTAATATTTAGACTAGTAATTAAATTAAATTCTAGTACCAACATTTAAGTTTATTTAATTTTACATAATTTTTTCTAACTGGTACACTTTAATTAATTATTTTACCTGATGCAGTTTCCATGTAGCCCATCACAAGGCCACTCTTATACGGAATTAGCAAGTATAGAGGAGTCTATATTGAAGGGGTGGTTGGACTGATCTCATTACGTAGGTGTACTACGTTAAAAGGGCAATATTTGTGTAGAAAAACGATTAAATATTATGCAAAATAATGGGTATTAGCCACCGGCGTAGCTCGGTCGGTTAAGGCGCTTGCCTGCCGATTCGGAGTTGCGCTCGGGTGCGGGTTCGATTCCCGCTTGGTCTGATTATCTGGTTGGGTTTTATCCGATGTTTTTCCCAACCGTAAGGCAAATGTCAGGTAATCTATGGCGAATCCTTCACCTCATCTCGTCAAATATCATATCACTATCACCAACTCCATCGACGCTAAATAACCTCGTAGTTGATACAGCGTCGTTAAATAACCAAGTAGGAAATAAAGAGTATTAATGGACAAAATATGTAGAAAAAATATCAAAGGAAATAAACATTACTTTATATTAATAATGGGGATTTGTGGCCAAAATTAAATTAAATTGCCTCAAAAATATCCGAATAACACAAAAGATGCTCTTATGAAACAGATAAAAAATGCAAAAGAAATGCCCTAATAAATATGTCTTAAAACACTCAGTTTATCACATAACATATAAATACTAAAGCGGCTATGTTTCTGGCTTACTAGAAAAAAGATGCAATTTCATCAAAGTCCTAGCCCTAGATTGACAGCTCTATAATAAGAGAAGACAATTAATGAAGGGCATGCAATATATTTTCTAGCCACAAGAACCTACATTCCGAAATTAGACTCAGCTCACAACAAATTTTTCACTATGGTTCACTTGAAGTACAGTAAAGTCCCTCGTATCCGGCACCCAAATAACCGGCAATACCAAAACAACGGAAATTTTGGCTAGGCCAAAAAGAAAGTCATTCATGCGAAAGGGAAGAGTCGGACGAAGATGCGAGTGGTTTTCGTGGATCGCACATGCCGAATATTGTTTACTCTTTACATTGTTCAGGCGTGAAAACATAGACAGAAAACCCCGTTAAATTCCTGGAGTAGATCGGGTAGCATCGGTAAGCTGTCACTTGGGTCTTGCAAACAATGCGCACATATGATATCTTTAAATTTATCACTTGAACTTGCCCGTTTCAAAGGGGTGTTGGACGAGTCTAAATGAGGAAAGTCTGAAATTCTTTGTTCCTACAGTGCGTAAAACTTTCATTTGAGTGACAGATAGTCTAATATATGTAAACAAAAAGATATTAGATATGCATTAAAGAGGTTCAAATTATCGAACACTACTTCATCTTCATACTTGCTCTTCACGTCACGTGGCCGCTATTTAAACATGTTTACAATATCATGCTGTTTCAACTACATTCCTTAATAAATAATTTTTTTTATTTCATGTTATGTTCATAATCATATTGACATTTGACCATTTTTTAAATGAATTTATTTTATCAGACAAAAAATGTTATGTTTTATTTAACGACGCTCGCAACTGCAGAGGTTATATCAGCGTCACCGGATGTGCCGGAATTTTGTCCCGCAGGAGTTCTTTTACTTGCCAGTAAATCTACTGACATGAGCCTGTCGCATTTAAGCACACTTAAATGCCATCGACCTGGCCCGGGATCGAACCCGCAACCTTGGGCATAGAAGGCCAGCGCTATACCAACTCGCCAACCAGATCGACTTTATCAGACAATCTATCAAAGGTAGAGAAGTGATCTTGCATCGTATTATAGATATGACATGCATAAATACACAAAAAAAACATTTCATCGCAGAATGTTGGATAGTTTTTTAGTTATGTGGGAAATGCTTCATCACTGCACAGTGAAATGAATTTTGAAAAAAAAAAATGTAAATTTTTTTTTAACCGTAATAGTAATATGCGTTACAAGAGCGGTATGTTGAAGTTTTCATGTTCGACGAAAAGTTTGAAAAAGCGAAACGTAGTTGAGCTTTTTTAATTTCCGAGAATTGAAAGAAAACATGCCGCTCGTGTATCGTACATTATTTTGTGCGAAGATCGTTTCTTACATACCTGAAAGAGGAATTTCTAATTAGTTGCAATGAAATCTCCATCTTGGTTTCTGTTCAATGACGGCAAATTTGCAAAACAAAAATATCTATCTTCAACATTGTTGCTTTAAAATGTTTTCTGTGTTTACTATACTCCAGCAGGCCGTGATATACGTCTGTCTTTTTTTCCCCCAGTCTATGATGAGTCTGGAATCTTGTTGATTTTTTCACGGCTTCCTTAATGTCACTTGCATCACGAATGCAGTAACTTTAGTGGAGTTGTAGAGTTTACTTAATTTTTTCAAATATTTAAAAACAATAATTAAGAGTGCAATTTAGGTGAAATTGCAGTGGTAAGTTTCCAATTTATACTATATTGAACGTGCTAAAGCAGTAAAATCAATATGTCACTTAAGCGGTAAGAAGAGGGAAATTGTTATGTGTGTTAGGTTGGGAATACTGAATGTGGAATTTTAGACTTTCCGCGGATTGGTTTTGTGCGGAAACCAAGCAAATACGCACGATCTCGCACAATATATATATATATATATATATATATATATATATATATATATTTTTTTTTTTTTTTTTTTTTTTTTTTTTTTTTTTTTTTTTTTTTTTTGCATATAGCAGAAGGACACTGTTTTACACATAATAATTTTCATTATTGTACAAGCTACAGTAATGGAAGAAAAAATGTTGAATATTTCCAAAATTTTACTGTTGTAAGCTGTACCTAACCCTTAAACTTACATAAGCATTGCCACCCACTCAACTCGTTCAATTTTAATTGTTATATAAAAAAAACACTTCCTTGCATATTTGTTACATTGCGGGACATGCATTTTAAATTCTAAATGTAGCATTGCAACTTTTCCTGCCTGAATCTCCTTGGTGACAAGAAAACAAATGACTAGCATGCGCAGTTCATATTTAAAATCTGTCGTCCGTCCTCCGCAGAATGTTTAAATGACGGAATTTTGAAAGGGTAAATTCCGCCTCAAGATCCCGCAGTAATAAAGTTAAACTGCGGCCCATGAAGTCGACAACAGCCAACTTCTTAAATTGTAAATTCCCGCACGCAGACTGCCTTATGAGGAAGAAGGGGAGGGGGTTGAATTCATTTGAGGCCTCCGCGAAGATAATTAAAATTAAACACAATTTTGTTTAAAAGTCAGACGGTGCGAACTATAAGTGAGCATAAAACTTAGGTCTTTAAATCTTCCTTCATTCCTTTCCTCCTTCCGTCCTTCCTTCCTGTTGAAGAGAATCATGTTCATAGGTCGATCACGTGAGAGTAAATGTTAATGTTGTTCACAACTGGGCTCACTGAACCAAACAGTTCCTTACGTCAATGTCAATACATTCTAAAATATGGAGACTTTTCAGAGATGGAGTGATAATTATACAGCGATAATGCAGTAATGATGAAACGAAATATATTCCACGAAAACTAACCCTGTTGAATCTTTCATACACTACTTTTAACACTTGAATATAACTGATTGATTAAATGGCGATCTTACTCGTATATTCAGTATATTCAGTATTGTACAGTCAGAGCACACAACATTGTGCAATTGACAAAGTCAATAAAAAGTAAACAACAAAACAATAAAATTAATTCAAAAACTCTCAACAACGTTGACATTAAAAAACTCATTAATTTCATAAAATGGCTTGTTGATTAACCAACCAGAGACAAGTCTGTTAAAAGACTTCCTTTCCAGATTAAAAAGATATCTCGGAAATTTATTTGCTATTTTTAACGACATCTATACTAATAATAAATCTGTAGCCGAAATTTTTCTGGTAATTTTCGATTTTCCAAAAATAATTGGTCCTAACATATATAATTAACCACCCTGAAACCGAAAATCGCATTTTTGAAATTTCTGTTTGTATGTCTGTCTGTATGTTTGTTACCTTTTCACGCAATAATGGCTGGACCGATTTATATGAAAATTGGAATACAATTTAAGTTCCTTGTAACTTAGATTTTACGCTATATGGTATTCAAAATACTTTATTTAAAAGGGGGGTTATAAGGGGGCCTGAATTAAATAAATCGAAATATCTCGCTTATTATTGGTTTTCATGAAAAATGTTACATAACAAAAGTTTTTTTAAAATGATTTCCGATAAGTTTTATTCTTTACAAAATTTTGATAGGACTGATATTTAATGAGATAAATGAGTTTTAAAATTAAAATAACGCCATCTAAGACGGTGCAATGAATTAAGGACAAATGACTTCGTCTATAAGGGGCCTTGGACAGCAACAATCGAAACAGGGTCCTTGGACATCAACAATCGAAAGCTATTAAACATAGCCTACAGAGAATGTTTCTGTGTTTGTATGAAGTAATATCAGAAGCTAAATTAACCGATTTGTATAATTATTATTTCACCATTGGAAAGTGTAGTTTCTCTAGATGGACATAATGCTATAATGTTATTACAGTAACGTCTGAGTAAATCGAGGACAGGCAAGATTAAAATAGCTTCTTATGCACAGAAAATTTGATAGGCTATTTTGTACATTCGTTTTCTATATTTCTTAAAATAATATTTATGTACACTCATTTTAATCTCAGAGAATTAACGAACAACGAGAGTGTATTGATTTAGTATGCAGTAATAGTACGTTAGCTTAGCAATCCATTATTTTATAATTCAAATTTTAACTATGCTCAATTGAATCGTGTTAAAATACATAAAATATATATGCAATAAATGCAATGCAAAAAAAATTGGGTAATGAGCGAATCAGATTATCTTGCGCTGTTGTAAAAGTTGTTCCCTGGATCAAATGTCCTATTTTAATTATGTTATTACTTTATATTTATTTCTAACAGGTACAGCGGAGCGCACGGGTACGGCTAGTAATAAAATAATTATTCATTGTTTTAGTCAGCCTACACTTAGGTATATCAAAAAGGTCACTGTTTCTGGTGTTGTATATATGAACATCATTCCTATGTGTCAACATGTGTGAATTTTCTTTGACGAAATTTAGGGCTTGATAAATATACAGTGATGTTACAGTCATAATTTTTTCATTTACAAATAACGGTCTGCAGTGTGCCTTCATTGATGAATTAGTTATAATTCTAATAGCTTTTTTTTTGTAACATAAGTACCTTATTAGTATGAGAACTATTACCCCATAAAAGTAGTCCATAAGAAAGTATACTATGAAAATAAGAAAAATAGACAACTCTAATGTAATTCTTCGGAACATACATTTTCACATTTCGCATTAGAAATATTACTCTTGACAATTTTTTACAAACAGACTCAACATGGTCTGCCCAAGTAAGTGTGCTGTCCACAGTAATACCAAGAAGTTTTAAAAATATTATTTTCCAGGACTGTACTACTAAACAACAAAGATGCAATTTTACTTTCATTTAAAAGAAATTTATTAGAACTAAACCATTTCTTGGCTTTATTAAAAACGAAATTACTAAGAGTAATTAATTCGTGTTAATTATGTAAGCATGTGCGGCTTACGGCTGTATCGGTGCTACTTCACAAAATCCTCAGAGCCTTCTGTGTCTCGGCGTCATCTCAACTTCGCTGCCTGTTGTGTGAGTGCGTTCGTGTGATGAAGAGTTGTATGAAATAGTGTGTGTGTTCTGAAATTGATCTGTGTGTTGAGAATTTGATCGGGGTGTATTTTAGTGTGTCTGTATATTTCATATTGTTCTAGTGTGTTGAGTTTTTGGTTTTTGGGTTGTATGTGCAGGATTTCCATGTATGTATTTATGTTATTGTATGTGTGGTTAGCATTAGTTATGTGTTCGGCATATGTAGATGTATTGTGTCCTCTGGTTATTGCTTTAATGTGTTCTTTGTATCGAGTTTGGAATGATCACATCTTATCTTTTTTGTAAGGAAAAGTAACCATGAAAATCCCTACACTGCAAAGCTAATGCCTGAAAAACTGAAACAAAACAACGATGATAATCCAGATCTACTGTATATCTTCTGCGAACTTCATAAAACTGGTTGTAAACGTGCTTTTATTATCAGTTCTGTTCCAGATGACATTATTCAATACATTTCGCAGGCTGGCAGCACTGCATGTAAATAGAAAGCAATCGGTGTTCAGATGTCCGCGTATTGTTGAGAGGTGGCTCGACGGGAAGCAGCGACACCGCGCCGTCTGGCGGATGGATGGTGAAGTACAATTACAAGCGTAGGTCTGAGGGATTGTGGTGAATAGGCATTCCCAGGTAACAGATTGTACTCTTGTTTTACAGTCACCCATTGTAACGATGAAAGAACTTCGCTTTCTAGCTCAGTGATTTATGACGTCACTTTTGTAGAGAGCGATTTCAGTCCTCGCTTCTAACAGACCTAAATTAACGGTGTAGTGGAATACGGTATTTGTTGTCCTTGTGTCGAATCCCAACGTACGTGAAAAGTCTTACATGTTGTTGTAATCAGAAATGTAACAAAATTGAAATAAAAGCGACAATGCAGTTGTTATATACCTATGTTAACAGCCACTTGTCAGTCTGGGCCCTTAAAGGGCCGTAGTGCCACGGATTATTATTATTATTATTATTATTATTATTATTATTATTATTATTATTATTATTATTATTATTATTATTATTTTCTCAGACTAGTTTATTAAACCTTGCCGGACCGTAAAGAAAACAACTATCGCAATGTCTATATTTTATATGTTGAACAATATTATATAATTTAATTTTTTTTTATTTTACTATTGTATTCAACATACTGTCATTAATAATAATTGGCATGGGAATTTTAAGTGTTCATCGTACATATTATTATTATTATTATTATTATTATTATTATTATTATTATTATTATTATTATTATTATTATTATTATTATTATTTTCTCAGACTAGTTTATTAAACCTTGCCGGACCGTAAAGAAAACAACTATCGCAATGTCTATATTTTATATGTTGAACAATATTATATAATTTAATTTTTTTTTATTTTACTATTGTATTCAACATACTGTCATTAATAATAATTGGCATGGGAATTTTAAGTGTTCATCGTACATATTATTATTATTATTATTATTATTATTATTATTATTATTATTATTATTATTATTATTATTATTATTTGTCTTTTGTTTTTAGTCAACTGTCCGGAGACAGATTTCATAAGTAACACCAGTAAGGCATCACTCATGAAGTAACTAAGTCAGGAGATAATGGGATAGGGTGGCCAGTTCCTTTCCCCTCCATTGCATACGTACATCGCTTATTAGTAACATATTACACTAATTTGACTTCAGATGGATTATTATTATTATTATTATTATTATTATATTTGAGTCCACCGCTGTGGAGTAACGGTTAGCATTGCTGACCGTGAAACGAGCGGGTCGGGGTTCAAATCCTGATTGGAACAAGTTACCTAGTTGAGGTTTTTACCGGGATTTTCCCTGAACCCATTAAGAGCAAATGCTGGGTAACTTTCGGCGCTAGACCTTGGACTTACTTCGCTGGCATTATCACATTCATCTCATTCTGACGCTATATAAAGCGTCGTAAAATAATAAATTTTAAAAAATATATACAGAGAGTATCAAAACATGTGAGAAAGCTCTGGGGAATTGGTAGAGAATCTGAAAACAAGCAAAAAAGTTCATATAAATGTATGATCAATTTCGCTTAGTTTTTTAGTTACAGTCATTGTTTGTGTGTAAGAGACTAAGTAAACTCCATGGTCGTATTGCACCGGAAGGATCAGATCAATGGAAAAAAAATCCATGACCTCACAAGGAATCGAATCTGTAACGCCTTGACTGCGACGCTACCGCGAGCCTCCTATACATTTTTTAGTCTCTAACTTAAACAAATTAAGAAAATAACATACATTTTTAAAATGTCACTTTCAACTGCGTAAGAAATAATGTAGAATAAGATGTATTGCGAGATGCGTGAGAAAGCTAAGAATGTTACTTGAAATGTGAAAGAGAAGCTAAGAAACTGTTTCTGTTGGGACGGAAAAATGGCACAACAACCACTAGACCACAGAAAGACTTTATGCAGACAAGTACACAAAGCGTCTGGTGAATGTATGTGTCACACGTCACTCAAGGCTCCCTTGCGGCGTTTTAACCAGCGAGCAAAACAGCTAGTGTGGCTTTCTTTTCAATGGAAACCGTACGTCATATGAAAGTGATGAATTTCGTTGACGCCCACCATCACTGCAGACCGCATTACTTTTCAATAGTGTTCACATATTTATAAGCGAAACTACATGAATCATACATCAAATTAAACGTTAAACTTTCTATGACGTTCAGAAAATAAAGAAATAAAATTTTATAAAATTTCTTTCATCGAATCCCTCGAAGTTAAAGTGTAAAGAGTCACTGGTGTAGCTCAAGCGGTAGCGCGTTTTTTCTGCTGATTCGGAGTTGCGCTCGGGCGTAGGTTCGATTCCCGCTTGGGCTGATTACCTGATTGAGTTTTTTCCGAGGTTTCTCTCAACCGTAAGGCGCATATAGAAAATTAGGATTTATAATCAGAAATACAAAAGAATTAAAAATATAAATACTATTGATACTCTATATAAAACTCTAGTTAGAAGTAAGCTAGAGTATGCGTCTGTAATATGGTCACCTCAGTTCCAGTCCCATCAGATGCAAATAGAAAGGATACAGAAAAGATTTTTACGTTATTTATATTTTAAAAAACATCACGTATCGTCTTATGACAAGCAAATTTCATATAATCAGTTACTTTTTGAATTTAATTATAAAACGTTAAAATCTCGACGATTAATAAATAGCCAAATTTTACTCTATAAGACTGTTAACGGTATATTGAATAACTGTGATTTTCTTAAATTCCTTCAGTTCAATGTAAAAAGAACAGAATTACGTCATAGGCAACCTTTTATTATTCCTATTCCTAGAACTGTTTTCTTCAAGAACTCTCCATGGTTTGTTATGTGTAATACTTAAACTCTCTGTCTTTAAACTGTGATTCTCAATTGGATTTCAGTTTAACAATTGAAAAGTTTCATACATATTAAAAACATTGTATTTCCTTAGATATTTAAATTATGAAGAAGTGTATTATACTGTTTTTACTCTAGTTTTTAAATAATTTTGCATCATTATATTGACATTTGGCACTATATTAACTGCAATATTATATTCTAGCATCTATTACCGTTATGTATTTTCTTTCTTTCGTTTGTGTTGTTTGTTTTGTTGTTTTTTTCTCTCTTATTATGTATTTTGTGTATGTATCTGTGTAAGCCACCTGTAATTGGAAGCCTGCTTCTGTTGGTGGTGGATTTAAATAAATAAATAAATAAATAAATAAATAAATAAATAAATAAATAAATAAATAAATAAATAAATATCAGGTAATCTATAGCGAATCCTCGGCCTCATCTCTCCAGATACTATCTCGCTATCACCAATTTAATCGATGCTAAATAACCTTGTAGTTGATGCAGCGTTGTTAAATAACCAAGTAAAAAAAAAAAGACGTAATGAGCACGAAAATTGCATTTGTAAAAGAAAATTGTCAAGTTTGTTTTCGTCTCATAAAGAGAAGCGAAGCTTGTTGCCTACATAGAGAAGGGCTGCTACCAAGACTCTATCCATTTTTGATTTCCGTATCTGTACATATCAGCCAGAACCTCAATCACAGGTAACCAATTTATATTCATTCATTTAGTGTTCTACCCAAAGGCAGGTCTTTCCTTACAAACCCAGCATTCTCCAGTCTTTCCTATTTTCTGCCTTCCTCTTTATCTCCTCATATGATCCATATATCTTAATGTCGTCTATCATCTGATATCTTCTTCCCCCCCCAGACTCTTCTCTCGTTCACCATTCCTTCCAGTGCAGCCTTCAATAGGCAGTTTCTTCTCAACCAGTGACACAACCAATTCCTTTTCCTCTGCCTGATCATTTTCAGCATTATTCTTTCTTTACCCACTCTTTCCAACACAGCTTCATTTCTTATTCTGTCTGTCCACTTCACACGCTCCATTCTTCCCCATATCCACATTTCAATGCTTCTAGTCGCTTCTCTTCACTTCGTCGTAATGTCCATGTTTCAGCTCCATACAATGTCACACTCCATAAAATGCACTTCACTAGTCTCTTCCTTATTTCTTTTTCCAGAGGTCCGCAGAAGATGCTCCTTTTTCTATTAAAAGCTTTCATTGTCATTGCTATCCTCCTTTTGACTTCCTGGCAGCAGCTCATGTTACTGCTTATAGTACATCCCAAGTATTTGAAGCTGTCCACTTGCTCTACTGCCTCATTTAGAATTCGCAAGTTTACCTTCTTTACTTTTCTTCCTATAATCATGGTCTTCGTCTTGTTGGCATTTATCTTCATCCCATACTGTTCACAGCTGTCATTTAGCTCCAGTAGCATATCCCTTAGTATCGTCTCCTCTTCTGATAACAACGCCATATCATGAGCAAATTTTTATGCACTTTATTCTTCTTCCTCCTACTATCACTCCTCCCATGTTCTGAAAACAGTTCTTTACTAAATCCTCCAAGTAGATGTTGAACAGGGTAGTGATAAAGGACATCCTTAAATTATACATACTAGGTTCAAAAAGTTCCCGGAATTTGCTAGCATCATAGAAACAACGTACCTTAAACACTATTCTACAGCATTTCCTTCAAAATAGTTGCCTTCCGCAACAACACACTTTTGCCAACGCGTGTAGAGTTCCTGGAAGCAGGCCTGGAAGTCATTTTGTGAAACCCGTCTTAGTGCTCTCGTCGCGTTTGCGATAACCTCTTCAGCATTGAATCTCCGTCCTTTCAGATGACTTTTCAGACGGGGAAACAGAAAGTAATCAGGTGGTGAGAGATCAGGAGAGTATGGTGGGTGATCCAAAGCAGTTATGTTGTGCCTGGCAAGAAAATTCTTTACAATAATTGCGCGATGAGCAGGTGCATTGTCATGCATAAGGAACCAGTTGTTTTCTACCCACTTTTCTGGACGTTTCCTTCTCACTGCGTCCCAGAGGCGACGGAGGGTTTCTACGTACAATTCTTTCGTTACAGTACGACCTTCTGGAATGAACTCATGGTGCATGAGACCCTGAGAGTCGAAGAAAACTTCCAACATAACTTTGCTTTAAGTGAGCTTAAATGCGACAGGCTCATGTCAGTAGATTTACTGGCATGAAAAAGAACTCCTGCGGGACAAAATTCCGGCACATCCGGCGATGCTGATATAACCTCTGCAGTTGCGAGCGTCGTTAAATAAAACATAACATTTAAAATAACTTTGCCTTTGGAAGTGTGCCTAGGAAATTTTTGCTTCCGAGGAGATGTTTTCGATTTCCACTCAGATGACTGTCGTTTAGGGACTGGGTCGTACAAGTAGCACCAGTTTCATTTTGTTTAAGAAATCACCATCTTCATCAGCCATACTGATCATGTCCCCAGCAAAACACAGAACTTGATGTTTGTACTTTGCTCTGTGGACATAATTACAAAATGCGACGAACAAACGAAACACTATGATAAACAATTGCCTACAACTCAAAACCAATAATTGCCATTATCAACAAACTTTAAGGAAATGACATCATGAATGTTACCAACAAAACAAATGTATAATATTCCTTGTTATATATTAATACGAAAAATGGTAGTAAAATTCCGGGAACTTTTTGAACCTAGTAGTATAATAGTTTACATAAGGCGCTTGTAGATCTAATCTACTATGCATCATTAATCTATTATAATAACTACATAAAATATATGTTAACTTATTTTCATAATGTATTATTTATAACAGGAATCCTTAAATTATAGTAAAATACACATAGTTAACATCAGACACTTTCAACAGTTAATATAAATGTATACAGTAACTTTAAAACCTCAAAATATCGGTAGACAAAATACGATGAAGTGTTTATCAACTTTGTTTGCGAATAGTAGATGTTGCCACAGAATATTTTATTCCCTAACATTTAGTTTGCGGCTGTTTTGATATCAATATTGATCCAATATGTGGGCCAGTGATTTAATTATCTGCGAGCAGCGTTAATGGCACCGAGTGGTGGAGCCAAACAGCAAAAAAGAAGCGGAGGTAAAGTCACTTCTTTAAAAAAATTGCGCAGCTGGAGTTTCCTTGCAGAGACAGGAACATTCTGTTTTGATAGAGTCGCCTAACTTTTCACAACAAAATTTATTACGTTTAATTAATTACGAAGATTGTCTCGGTGTAAAATAAGATTACGAAGTAGCTATCACAAATTCAAGGCTCCTCTGTTTGAATCTCACCTGGCAAAATGTTTCTATTTTGCTAACGTGACATACACTACAGTCACAGTCTAAGCTTGGGATGATTTTTTGCATTTCTCGCGATAGTTGCAAGCCTCTTGGAGCGCTGTGAGTATTAGAAACAATAGACTGTGCCATTGTCATCATGATCTAATACAGGCTGTAAGGCAGACCATGTGACTCCCTTAACCCGATCACGAAGGGCGGCTTTTCAACCATATAAATTAGTTGGAATGCATAAACAGTAACATATATTTCTTTCAAATGTAGTGTAATTGCATTAATAAAATTTGAAACAATGACTATGAAACATTTCAGACATAATTCACTTGAAATTTAAGGTGTAACATTATTTTTGGTGTGAAAATTACCTTGATCGTATGTGTAATACCTGCCTTTATTTCGATTAAATATTGCGAAATTCTTGTAGATTCATTTATGCACGATTCAATAATTTTCAGTTGCACCGCACGGATATATATATATGCTGAAATTATAGGTTATGTTTACTGTACCAGTTGTCCCTTTCTGTCTAATTTTAGTGGTCTCCAATGCCTTGCCATTACATATGTACCGGTATATTATGATATAGGATTTCACTGGGTATCCGTCTACTTTGAAGTTTTTACTGTAAACCCAATCTGTCTATCTTCCAAGCTGTGGATTATATAATAATTCTTCTGTTATGAAACTTATTTTAAAATTACGTACTTTGTAGGAAAAAAATTAATTACTCCAGAATGGGTTGCCTTTACCTCATTGCTCTGTACAATATGGCCAGATTTATAGCACTGTATCAGCATATCCCTATCAGAGGTCTGCATCGGACGTTTTCGCTCGAGCGCCAAGTAGTTCATAGCATAATCCGATAGGTAGCGCACATGCATGATGGGTAAAATTGTCACGAGCGATAAATCCTCGAACGGTATAAGCCGAGCGTTAGACATTCGTTCTTGTTACAGTGATGAACTGTGTAGTAACATCATAGATGTTTATCATTTCAAAACTTTGCAGTGTTTAACTAACCTCTCCATAGTACAAGTACAAAACTTGCTTTAAAATGTAATATAAATGTTGTAGGTAATTTTTTTTCCCCCCCACACAGGAGTGATTTTGTTTTTGCCACATCTGATAGATGTTCTTGGATGTAAAAGTAATAAATAAACGGAGAACACAATCACGATAATGCAAGAACTGTATCAAGTTTTCTACTAATAATAATAATAATGACAATAGTAATAGTAATAATAATAATAATAATAATAATAATAATAATAATAATGATAATAGTAATAGTAATAATAATAATAATAATAATAATAATAATCTCTAATAATTATAGTATCAATCTTTGCGTCTGTAACAGTTGTGCAGCATGATTATTCGTTTTATTACATTTTCTGTGACGTTATCTCTGTACTAATATTGTTATTAATCTATTGCTATATCAATAATATTTTGTAAAACGTTTCTACATTGTCGCAGTATATAGGCGGAACACTATGTATGGACCTATCATATTATATATGTGGTAAATCAAATATTGAATAATTATTAATTAGCAATAATAACTGCATCTCGAAGTTTTTCATACTATTTTATTTATAACTTCATGTTCCTGTTTTGGTACGTTCCATTAAACGTTTGTCATAAACGCAGAAAATAAAGCCTTATTTTTACCGTGTGAGCAAAACATATGTGTATCTTATCTGTCGCCTTCCATACAAGATAAGACATGTCGGTGAGATGACCTTGTACTGTGCTTCTATTTATTACGAGCGTATCACGACCGATCGTATCTCACTCGAGGGTGCGACACTCGACCGAGTTCAAGCGAGCGATTTAACTCCAATGCAGCACTCTTATCCCTATGATACACTGGTTTTGTTTTAATTTTACCCTTTATTACAAATAAAAATTGAATGAACTCGAAATCCTTCATATAGGCACATCAGTTAGGCCTACTATTTTCAAATTTGTACATTCTTTGATAGGAAAATTACAGCAAAAGATTGATTTTTTTATATCATAAATAGTAATTTATTTGTCCCCTACAAATAATCACTAAAGCTATATGTAATAATTTAAATATGTCCACGTAAAATAATCTACCATCAAGATCTCCTTTCTCAGTTGCCAGGAGGAATTGTTTGTGAACGCTCAACTGTTTATTCATAGCAGGTGTGTATGTGTGTGGCACAGAGCTGAGTCAACCTGCTGGCACAAGTTTATTTATAAACAAAGTAAACTTCGTATAACAAGAATGTTTAATTCTTTTTAATTCCTTCAATCCGGGCCACTCCGTGCCTGCACGGGCATTCAATTGTCGGAGCATACATTTCTGACAACATCCGTCTGAAATCGATATCCGAGGCGTTGAACGACCTCGATTCTTCACTGAACACTGGTACACGCACCTAGCCAGTAGCCTTCGAACTATTCCATGACCATTGCTACACACGCACAAGGAAGAAAAAAACTTCCGCAGAAAAGCTACAATCCGCAAGCTTTTTACTGCGAACCATGCATATTACTTCCGGTGAATTTGACTTTATAACGATGAAACATTTCTTTACACAGCTGACGTCACCAGAAACACTAAAACAACTCAACGGTGTTATTTATAGCGTCAAATAAAGAACAGGGGACAGTCTAAATGGCGCTGATGCAAGCTCTGACCAGCCTGGTCATGATTTTTTAACATATTCAGGAATTTCATTGTACCACAAGGTTCTAATTTTACTCCTAGAATGCGTTGTGTGATATTTATTTTTATTAGGTTATTTTACGACGCTTTATCAACAGCTTAGGTTATTTAGCGTCTGAATGAGATGGAGGTGATAATGCCGGTGAAATGAGTCCGGAGTCCAGCACCGAAAGTTACCCAGCATTTGCTCATATTGGGTTGAGGGAAAACCCCGGAAAAAACCTCAACCAGGTAACCTGCCCCGACCGGGAATCGAACCCGGGCCACCTGGTTTCTCGGCTAGACGCTCTAACCGTTACTCCACAGGTGTGGACTGTAAGATATTTAAGACTTAATAATCATTATATGCTAAAGAATAAGAAATCAAATTATACTGACAATTGAATTAACCCTCAAATAGCTCACTTACTGACATATAGGCAATAATGAGAAGAATCGAAGTTGTTTCTGCAGTGGAATGTTATCTCATTTAATTATTCATTCATTCATAGTTTTCTGTCCAAGGGCAGATCCTTCGCTGCAAACCCCGCATTTTCCAATCTTTCCCATTTTCTTCCTTCCTCTCCATTTCGTCATATGATCCATATATCTTAATGTCGTCTATCATTCTATCATCTGATATCTTCTTCTGGCTATCGACGTGGTTGGCGAGTTGGTATAGCGCTGGCTTTCTATGCCCAAGGTTGCGGGATCGATCCTGGGCCAGGTCGATGGCATATAAATGTGCTTAAATGCGACAGGCTCATGTCAGTAGATTTCTGGCATGTAAAAGAACTCCTGCGGGACAAAATTCCGGCACATCCGGCGACGCTGATATAACCTCTGCAGTTGCGAGCGTCGTTAAATAAAACATAACATTTAACATCTTTGGTAAAGTTTCAGTCATGTATTGCCAGTATAGGGAATTAAAAACAAACACTGAATATACGTAAGTTTTGTAGTGTGGAGTAGTAGAAACTCGATGTGATCACTGGGAGAGCTGTGGTACCACCCAACCCGCCCTAAATAGGTTCCTTACTTATATAGGAAAATCGTCCTACTTGAAGGAAGAAAGCGGCCATATTCCGTCGTTGTGAAGGTGGAGTGGGAGGATGATTGCAGTGTCGCCAACTGTGGTAACCATTCATATTATCTTACACATCTAACAAAACCTAACCTAACCTAACCTAACCTAACGTGCTACACACCTATTGTAATATTCCTAACGTTTAGCACACCTGTCGTAACATTCCTCACAGTTTCATTTCGTTTGCCGTTATTGGCATCCCTGCTACGCCTATAGCCTGGAACTCAAGAGTCATCTAGTGGAAGTGAAGTGAAACTGCGACTCTGTTAATTACGTTTACGAAGTTGTTTCTGTGTTATCTGCAAGCATTATTGTGTCATTGTAGTGATAATTGCATTTATATTGTACAATAAAAATTGAAATGTGTCGTGGCTGAGATAAAAGTGTTCTAAATTGATTTCCAGCGCCACAATCCCAGTGATAAACGTGTGAATATTCGTTAGGAGTCCGTTGGAAGTTTTTTCTCAGCCAATGACCCTACCAATTTCTTTTCCTCTTCCTCATCAGTTTCAGAATTATTTTTTCTTCACCCACTCTTTCCAACACAGCTTCATTTCTTATTTTGTCTGTCTGTTCATTTTACACGCTCCACTCTTCTGTCCTACACAGTTCCACACTCCATACGAAGCAAGTCACTAGTCTCTTCCTTAGTTCTTTTTCCAGAGGTTCGCAGAAGATGCTATTTTTCTATTAAAAGCTTCTTGCCATAAATGATATACACACATAATATAATTTTAAGTCCACACATGTGGAGTAACGGTCAGCGCGTCTGGCCGCGAAACCAGATGGCCCGGGTTCGATTCCCAGTCGGGACAAGTTACTTGGTTGAGGTTTTTTCCGGATTTTTCCCTCAACCCAATATGAGCAAATGCTGGGTAACTTTCGGTACTGGACCCCGGACTCATTTCTCCGGCATTATCACCTTCATCTCATTGAGACGCTAAATAAACAAAGATGTTGATAAAGCGTCGTAAAATAACCTACTAAACTTACTTACTTACTTACTTACTGGCTTTTAAGGAACCCGGAGGTTCATTGCCGCCCTCACATAAGCCCGCCATTGGTCCCTATCCTGAGCAAGATTAATCCATTCTCTACCATCATATCCCACCTCCCTCAAATCCATTTTAATATTATCCTCCCATCTACGTCTCGGCCTTCCCAAAGGTCTTTTTCCCTCCGGCCTCCCAACTAACACTCTATATGCATTTCTGGATTCGCCCATACGTGCTACATGCCCTGCCCATCTCAAACGTCTGGATTTAATGTTCCTAATTATGTCAGGTGAAGGATACAATGTGTGCAGTTCTGTGTTGTGTAACTTTCTCCATTCTCCTGTAACTTCATCCCTCTCAGCCCCAAATATCCTACTAAAATAAATAAAAAAATAAAATATAATTTAAACCTGTGCTTATGCCAAAAAAAACAGTTTTTCCTGGTATCAGAGATGATTAGAAATGTATTTCCGCGAAAATCTTCAAATCGGTTTTTTGCAATATAACAATTTTTTCCCGTAATGAGAAGGCGAGATGATTTAATATGTCACCACGTTTAAATAATTTAGTATTAATCGTCGTTTTATTCAAAAAACTTATTTCTTAAATATATTTTTCTAAATTCAACGCGTTACCTTTCCACTCCAGTATCAGCTTCAAGGTCATATTCAAGCATATATTATGTGGTTATCAAATTCGGGCCATGATTGTCAGACTATTATTTCAAAATCAATAAGGTTGTTTTCTAAATAAAAGTGTAGTTATAAAGTCAAAGGAAATTCTAAATAGTTGCGTTTAGATAAGAAATAAACAGTTGAAAAAAAACTGATCATAACGATAAAGTCCGAAAAAAGTTTTCCATCTCGCAGCCATGAATTTGTGGGTATATAAATGGACGTAAATCGTGCCAAGTATTACAAAACTGATTTTTCAATATCACTTCAATACAATTCGTTGAAAATATTACTAATATATGTTATTACCTTTAAACTGATGTCAATAAGATGTCTGTGATGTCCATTAGGTCTCCGTACAATAAATTATCACCAACGAAAGTCATCTTTTGAATGTTTTCCCACCATAAATTATTAGAATAGAAAAATAACACATAAATACTAGAAAATTAGACAAACTAAAAGATCGCATTTCTAGAAAATTAACACTAAAATTCGAATATCACACATAAATAATCAAATATTAAACGATGCCTTAATAAAACAAAGAAAACAGTGAAAAGATGTCAAATAACACACACGATACAACCGGCCATATTCGCATACTAAACTAACGAGCCAATCACAGCTCAGAATCAGTGACGCTATGAAAGAAAGAAGGGTGCATGACGTGGACACACCAATGTTCACAGAGTGTTTCGGAAGCTAGTGTACGACGAACTTAAAAATCGTAGCCTCTGAGATCTTCGTGTTAAGGAATCCAGAATAATATTCACTAACGCTTTATTTATTCATAAATACAGCAGTATAAACTCAGAAGGGAAATAAATGTAAGTTTTTATTCATAACGAAGGGAGTAAACATTAAAACTACGAAATAAAACAAAATAATATCAATAAAAACAAAAACCGGTTATTTTCATCTGATGCACGGCCTCCTACACAAGTTGCTAAGTAACTTATACAGACATCATGATATTTCCAAACCAAAAGCGTCTTTCCATTTTAAACACAGTCTGATCCGTCTGGGTATGGATAATATTAATTTATTATTATAAACCTATTACAATAATAGGAAAAATTTCTTTCTGGTTATATTAGCACTTTTTAATTAGATTCCTTTCAGTTATAAGCCCCTTCTCTGTCATAGTTTTGTAAAAATATAGGCTATATATTTCTTTTTCCTTCCTTTCCCCTTTTTATTCTCTTTATCAGCTGATGAATTTTATTATCATAGCCTTTTTATCGTGAATTTTATTTAATTTTCGCATTTCTTTTCTTTTTTATTATTATTTTATTACATTCCATTTTGATATATTCTTCCTTACGTTTTTCCATATTAACCATTTGTACTAAATGATTTGCTTTCACTATATTCGAATGTATTTTACTTTCTTTTCTTTTCTTTTTTTCTATTATGGTATGATTTTAATGTTGTTTAGTGTCGATTTTATTTATGCTATTATTATTATTATTATTATTATTATTATTATTATTATTACTACTACTACTACTACTACTACTTTCTTTTTCTTTTCTTTTTTTCTAATATGTTAGTATTCTGTTCTTTAACTTTTTGTTAAATTTTAACTGCCTGTATACTTTGTGACCTGATAGAGTGTAAGAGAAGGCCCTATGGCCTTAACTCTGCCAGTATAAATAAAGAATTATTATTATTATTATTATTATTATTATTATTATTATTATTATTATTATTATTATTATTATTATTATTATTACTACTACTACTACTACTACTACTACTTTCTTTTCTTTCTTTTTTTTTTGTAATATGTTAGTATTCTGTTCTTTAACTTTTTGTTAAATTTTAACTGCTTGTATACTTTGTGACCTGGTAGAGTGTAAGAGAAGGACCTATGGCCTTAACTCTGCCTGTATAAATAAAGAATTATTATTATTATTACTATTATTATTATTATTATTATTACTACTACTACTACTACTACTACTACTACTACTACTACTACTTTCTTTTTCTTTTTTTTTGTAATATGTTAGTATTCTGTTCTTTAACTTTTTGTTAAATTTTAACTGCTTGTATACTTTGTGACCTGGTAGAGTGTAAGAGAAGGACCTATGGCCTTAACTCTGCCTGTATAAATAAAGAATTATTATTATTATTACTATTATTATTATTATTATTATTATTACTACTACTACTACTACTACTACTACTACTACTACTACTACTACTACTTTCTTTTTCTTTTTTTTTGTAATATGTTAGTATTCTGTTCTTTAACTTTTTGTTAAATTTTAACTGCTTGTATACTTTGTGACCTGGTAGAGTGTAAGAGAAGGACCTATGGCCTTAACTCTGCCTGTATAAATAAAGAATTATTATTATTATTACTATTATTATTATTATTATTATTATTATTATTACTACTACTACTACTACTACTACTACTACTACTACTACTTTCTTTTTCTTTTTTTTTGTAATATGTTAGTATTCTGTTCTTTAACTTTTTGTTAAATTTTAACTGCTTGTATACTTTGTGACCTGGTAGAGTGTAAGAGAAGGACCTATGGCCTTAACTCTGCCTGTATAAATAAAGAATTATTATTATTATTACTATTATTATTATTATTATTATTATTATTATTACTACTACTACTACTACTACTACTACTACTACTACTACTACTACTACTACTACTACTACTACTTTCTTTTTCTTTTTTTTTTGTAATATGTTAGTATTCTGTTCTTTAACTTTTTGTTAAATTTTAACTGCTTGTATACTTTGTGACCTGGTAGAGTGTAAGAGAAGGACCTATGGCCTTAACTCTGCCAGTATAAATAAAGAATTATTATTATTATTATTATTATTATTATTATTATTATTATTATTATTATTATTATTAAAAGACGGGAGTTTTCATACATGACAATCAATAATGCATAAACTGAAAGGACAAATGAAAATCATAGATAATTAAAATGGCTACTACAAATCAACAGCGGGCACAATGTGTTCTTTGGTATGCTAAATTTGAGAGTGTTTAAAGATTTCAAAGGAAATTTCGACGAGAGTATGGTGTGCGTAATGTACCTAAATACGATTTCATAATGTTGTGGTATCGAACATTTGTAGAAACAGGTTCTGTGTTTAAAAAAAAAAAAACATGCAGGAGGTCGCAGGCGAAACCCAGTACGAGAAGCAGCTATCTCTTGACTTGGTCCCCAAATTCCCCAGATCTAACCCCTCCTGACTTCTTCGTGTGGGGTTTTGTTAAAGACATTGTCTATTCACAGAAACCCAGGAACAATGATGATCTGAGAGTAAAAATTACTCTAGCTTTCAGGTGTAACTCCCTGTGAAGCTGATTTGAATAATTTCAAGGGAAAATTGTTCCGGGGCCGGGTATCGAACCCGGGACCTTTGGCTAAACTCGTCAAGGCTCTACCAACTGAGCTACCCAGGAACTGAGCTACACCTGAAGCTAGATTTGTACAAATTAAGAAATCCAAGAAAAGTCTCAAGTTCCAATTTAATTCCATCTCTCTTAATCCGCTTTCAATTAAAGAGCCTGTCAACTGTAAAGGTCGTAACATGTGCCAGAGCATCCGGTGTTCCAAAACAGTCACCCACCCAAGTTTCGATCTTATTAATATTCCCCTCAATAATTATAGCCAGTTAATACCTATATTTGATCCCACTACAATATACTCGGGCTAGCCTAAATAGGTTTTGAATGAAAATATTTGTAACTTGACAGTTCTTTGTTTTATAATTGTCACCATGACAACTATATGTATTAATTCAAAACCACGGTATTATGTTATACATACTAGGTTCAAAAAGTTCCCGGAATTTGCTAGTATCATAGAAACAACGTACTTTAAACACTATTCTACAGCATTCCTTTCAAAATAGTTGCCTTCCGCAACAACACACTTTTGCCAACGCGTGTAGAGTTCCTGGAAGCAGGCCTGGAAGCCATTTTGTGAAACCCGTCTTAGTGCTCTCGTCGCGTTTGCGATAAC
Organism: Periplaneta americana; assembly: GCF_040183065.1. Lineage (NCBI taxonomy): Eukaryota > Metazoa > Arthropoda > Insecta > Blattodea > Blattidae > Periplaneta > Periplaneta americana. Next base: position 8,821,681 of record NC_091130.1, on the reverse strand, counting down.
CTCTTCAGCATTGAATCTCCGTACTTTCAGATGACTTTTCAGACGGGGAAACAGAAAGTAATCAGGTGGTGAGAGATCAGGAGAGTATGGTGGATGATCCAAAGCAGTTATGTTGTGCTGACAAGAAAATTCTTTACAATAATTGCGCGATGAGCAGGTGTATTGTCATGCATAAGGAACCAGTTGTTTTCTACCCACTTTTCTGGACGTTTCCTTCTCACTGAGTCCCGGAGGCGAAGGAGAATTTCTACGTACAATTCTTTCATTATACAGTACGACCTTCTGGAATGAACTCATGGTGGATGAGACCCTGAGAGTCGAAGAAAACTTCCAGCATAACTTTGCCTTTGGAAGTGTCCCTAGGAAATTTTTGCTTCCGAGGAGATGTTTTCAATTTCCACTCAGATGACTGTCGTTTAGGGACTGGGTCGTACAAGTAGCACCAAGTTTCATCACCAGCAATAATTTTGTTTGAGAAATCTCTGCAGGAGTTTTGTGTAACAAAACACAGAACTTGATGTTTGTACGTTGCTCTGTGGACATAATTACAAAATGCGACGAACAAACAAAACACTATGATAAACAATTGCCTACAACTCAAAACCAACAATCGCTATTATCAACAAACTTTAAGGAAATGACATCATGAATGTTACCAACAAAACAAATGTATAATATCCCTTGTTATATATTAATACGAAAAATGGTAGTCAAATTCCGGGAACTTTTTGAACCCAGTAGTATTATCCATTCCTATAGCTTCATTAGATGCTTCGCCTGCATTCCACATGTTGCGCGAGGGCCTTTGTGTTTGGATTTCTCTGTATTTGTACATTGTGTTGCATGTTTTTATGCGTATTGTGCGAATATACACAGCCATGAAATTTATTTTATCACCACAGTTAACACATTTACGAATTACAGTAGGTCTATAGTACACTATCATAATGTACAGACCCAGAAACAAAATTTGCCTACTGAGCATGAGCAGTATCTTATAACTGGAACTCGGAAAAATTCAGGTGGCCCAAATATTGTTTCTGTGTTTATATTTACTGGCTTTTAAGGAACCCGGAGGTTCATTGCCACCCTCACATAAGCCCGCCATCGGTCCCTGTCCTGAGCAAGATTAATCCAGTCTCTATCATCATATCCCACCTCCCTCAAATCCATTTTAATATTATCCTCCCACCTACGTCTTGGCCTCCCCAAAGGTCTTTTTCCCTCCGGTCTCCCAACTAACACTCTATATGCATTTCTGGATTCCCCCATACGTGCTACATGCCCTGCCCATCTCAAACGTCTGGATTTAATGTTCCTAATTATGTCAGGTGAAGAATACAATGCGTGCAGTTCTGCGTTGTGTAACTTTCTCCATTCTCCTGTAACTTCATCCCTCTTAGCCCAAAATATTTTCCTAAGCATTTTATTGTCAATCAACCTTAATCTCTGTTCCTCTCTGAAAGTGAGAGTCCATGTTTCACAACCATACAGAACAACCGGTAATATAACTGTTTTATAAATTCTAATTTTCAGATTTTTTGACAGCAGACTAGATGACAAAAGCTTCTGAACCGAATAATAACAGACATTTCCTATATTTATTCTGCGTTTAATTTCCTCCCGAGTGTCATTTATATTTGTTACTGTTGCTCCAAGATATTTGAATTTTTCCACCTTTTGAAAGAATAAATGTCCAATTTGGAAATCCTTTAAAATATGAATTACTGTTCTAGTACACATAAATAATATTTTAAATAATGCATGAATTAATAAATGTAAAAAAAGCGAAAATAGTAGGCCTACACTCTAAACAAAACTGTCATATAACAGGTTTTTATCCACGTAGTTCAGTTTTCTATACAGTTCTCATTTTAATTTAACTAGTAATTTAACGACATTGTATCAACTACTTTGTTGATTAGCGGCGATGGAATTGGTGAGAGCGAGATGGTATGCTGACAAGACGAGTCTGAGAAATCCCCATGAGATTACCCAACATTTTGATAAATAACATAAAACTCAAATAATCAGCCCTACCGAGATTCGAATCCGCTCCCGAACATAGCCTTGGATCACTAGTCCTGCTCTCTACCCCAACACTAGACAGTGATTTGCTCATTTTACCATCGCTCCTTTGTCACATTATCATCTTATCGCTCCTGAATAGTTTCTGCTGTTGAAAACAGACGTTGTGTAAACAATTGTAGTAGTTAACATCTACAGGGACATCATTTTATTTTTACTTCAATTTTTATTGTACCTGAATTTTTTAATGTACTTCACTCCCACCCCTTCTACTAAGGAAGTTCAACCGTCCTCCACACAGAGCCAAGACAGCAGATAGTAAGCAGTACTGAGTTACTGAGTATAGTACGTTCCAGAAATATGTTCGCGTTTTCCAGTGACGAAAGAGCTTTCAATATTGAATCATATTTTCGCACAGGTACTGTCCGTTTGCCTACGTCGCATCCCGATTTCCCCCACCTGCTTCTGCTCGCCCCTCTGTAAAAGCTGGGCTGTCTTAGCTCTTTTCTGAAAACATTAATTTCTCTTAGGAATTGGGCGTTTACGTAATATTATACAGATGTTTAATTTAACTTAAATCAAAGGGCCTCGTTAAGTAATTAACTGTCACGTGATTTCCTCCCTTTCTACAATCCTGCGGCATAACCACTTGGACGGACAGTAGATAGCATGTCAGAGTAATTTTATATTTTCGGGTCGGGCAGAAGTGAAGATTGAATTTACAGTACGTAGAGTAGGTACAGAATTATTTCAACATGAGTTACTAGTACGAAGGACGAAACTGGCAATTGGAATTAGATGCAATAGTCTATAGTGCGATAATATGCACAAAAGAACTGAAGCCTGTATCGAAATGAACGGCCACCATTTTCAAAATTGTGTTTAAATATTCATATTATGATTATTTTTCAATTTAACTTCTTTCTCTATATTGTACGCTAATGTGTTGTAGACAGTATAATATACACCGCATAATGAATACGTTTGCACGGATAACTCACTTCGTGAGTAAAAACACTTATTCTTAATACAGTACTGTACTTTCATTAAAGAAAAACCTAATGAAAATTATCAAACTCAAAATCGCGATATTTCCTAGTTTACGTAAATGGATGAACTACTTTTCTTCCTTCCTACACCTAGTAGAGTGATTTGTGTTTTACGCCAGTATCATCGAACTCCAGTCTTGGAGGGGGGAGCAAACGGTGTTTCCGGTTCTCTAAAGGTATAGACAGGTTAATATTAAAAATGTTAGTAAAAATAAAATGATGTCCCTGTACATAGCATACTGTACAAACTTTGCAAAATCATCAACACGTGTTTATTTGCCCTAAAATCTAAAATCGATTTTTATGAACATATTTCTCCGTGTTTATAAAGGGGAAAAAAATTTAATGCAATGTAATAGAGGTTACAGCTGTTTCCACAGGGTTTCGAGGAAATTCAACCGCTTATCATGACACAGCAATGTTTCTCGTCATGGCGTGAAAGTTGCGAGTTGAGTGGAGTTTGAAGGAAGCAGTTAGAGAAATCCAAAGTCCTGTCCCGAACAAACTTAACATAAGCAAGCTACAGCTACGAAGACGGCGAATTCTGCGTAACGTCCTTGGAAACTGAAATTCTCAGCTTTAATGACGGTTCTTGCATCTCTCTCCAGACGGCGCCAATGTAGATGTATCGTCAGCATACATATGAACATGAATTTAGAGATACTGTATGACTTCCAGAGTAATAAGTTCTGTAGCATCAGCCACTCAACATGCGACATGGCGTATGACAACAGAGACGTTTAAATAATAAATTAAATCAATTTCGAAATACATACAGTGCAGCTGCAAGAGGATTAAGGAGGAAACTGGAATAGAAACTAACTTAAAACTTTACGAGACGATTTTTCTATTTCTACACTGTCTCTCTAGTTATAGTAGTGTTTTGTCTGCAATACTGAAAAACCCAAACTCGGTTCTAGCTAGAAAAGTGAAAATTTATCCTCGTTTCAAAGAAAATAATAGTGTAATCTATGCTTTGTTTTTCTTCTGTGTTGTGATAGATGGTAACCTTCGGGTTTCTAACCATACGACCAGAGTGTTCCAGTATATAGGAGAGATTGTTGTACCTTTAGGAATTATAAAGAATGGACACTGAGAGAATTTTCCTGTGTTTTGTTTCTCTGTGTTCCGGCGTTTAGTTCCACTTTCAAGCGCTAGAGGTTAGTGTAATCGAGCATACGCTAAGATAATAATTGAGTATAGAGTTGAGCATAGACAAATAAATAGGGAGTTGAGACACAGAATCCAAACATCGCCTACCTTATTGCATAATCCAGTAATGCTTTGCATCATATAAATTCAAGTTAACAGCTTTTCCTTATTTCTCAGTGACAAACTAGTTGTAATAATAATTTTGTATATTTCAGATATAATAAATTATATTATAAAATAATATGATACATTATAAAATTACGTATCAAATTATTTTAATATTTGTATATAATATAATATAGGTATATGGTTTTACTTCTCATAAGAGTTTTGTTTTTCCATTTTCAGTGCTATCAAATCATTACATATTTTAATTGTTGTTGGGTTCAACGTCTCAACTCTCATTATAAAGGAACTCTATAGTCTAGACATTACAGTTAATGACGGGTTTATTATTTTATGGATCCAATTTATTTTATTTGAGTACATAATGTACCTACATGTATTAATTTTATGTGTTATATTTCCGCTGTGTCGACTGCTAGCTGGTGTGATGTCAGCGCCAACTCTAGGGAGAAAGCAGAATCTCACGCTCTAGCTGGCTTGAAGGTCATTGAAATCAGTCCGGCTACATCAAAGGTACCGACGCGAAGTGTCCATTCTTTATAATCCCTATTCGCTGGTGTACCTTTGAACATTTTTTGTTTTTTATTTTTTGCTGCTACCTAGAGGACTCAAACTGAAGTAGATTGTAGAGAAAGCCGCTAAGTAGCTCTGGTCGTAGTTTCAGTTTGATTTATTGCAAAGTGTGAGTTCCGTGAACAAAAGAAGTTTTTTTAGTACCAAAAGTAAACATTTCGTTCATTGATATATGTTTTCTAACACAAAACCAGATTGTATTTGTTAATATCTTTCAAGTACGGTGTGTTCCCTATCATCTGGTGAGTTATAACATATTTTAATTTCCATCATTTATTCGAATCTCTTAGTTTTCGGAGCCATATTTGTTTAAACGTCCCGCGCCGTGGCGTCGCGGTCTAAGCCATCCTGCCTAGGACTCGCGTTACGGAATGCGCGCTGGTTCGAATCCTCATGGGGGAAGAAATTTTCTCATGATATTTCGGTCAGTGTATGGGACCGGTGCCCACCCAGCATCGTGATGCACTTGGGGAGCTACGATAGGTAGCGAAATCCGGTTGCCAATACCAGCTATAACGGCTGGGGGGATCATCGTGCTAACCACATGATACCTCCATTCTGGTTGGATGATCGTCCACCTCTGCTTCGGCATATGGGCGTGAGGCCAGCAGCCGGCTGGTCGGTCTAGGCCCTTCACGGGCTGTAGCGCCACGGATTATTATTATTTGTTTAAACGTGCACCCTCTTGTACCTTTGAACACAAAACATCTTGTACCATCCAACATGTTTCAAATTACACGATACTATCCGTTTTTGTTTTTCTTTTATTTTAAAGTCATGTCACGAAGTAAGTCTGGAATTAAAGAGGTCCCCAATTGATTCGGATGCCTTGAAGAAAGCTGTTGAAGCAGTTATTGCTTCTCCAGGAAATAAAATCTCAATCAGAGAAGCCTGCTCTGGTTTATGATGGCAAATACATTTGAAATATGATTATCAGTTCTTACAGCTATATTCCCACCTATATTCCATGTGTTCCAACTTACAAGAGGGTATGTTCCAAGGTACGTGAACTTGTTGTACCTTTGAACACATTACATATCCCTTCATTTTATTTTTTCCATCCTTAATAGAGCTGTAAAACAGGAAAATACATACAGGAAGTTGTAAAGGAATCTTCAATAATTATTTCAAGCATTTTTTCATTTAAAAAATTTCATTTCCCAAAATTAAAAAAAAAAATAAAATATGAAAAGTGTTTAATGATACAACAGTCTCCCCTACTGTACATATATACAGGGTGATTCACGAGGTTTACCGTCACTTATGGAGCTTATTTCCGAAGACATTCTGAGCAAAAATGGTCATATAAGCATTTGTCCTAATCGTAATATTTTCAGTTACATTAATTTGAAGTTGTTACTAAAATACCTTTTTTTCTTTAGCTTTACCAGTAAAAAAAAATATATTATAAACTAGCCGTACCCGTGCACTCCTCTGCACCTGTTAGAAATAAGTATAAAGTAATTACATAATTAAAATAGGACATTTGATCCAGGGAACATTCGTGTTTGATAGAAGGATAAATCGTTTAATATATTACTTAATTTAAATTGCATTTAAATAACTAAAATGCAATCATTCTGGTCCAGGGAGCAATCATTTGGTGCAATGACAATTCCTTTAACATGTTTCTTATTTGTTATTACATGCAACCATAGTTTAATGAATGTACAGAATAGCCTATTAAGTTTTCTGTGCATAAGAAGCTATTTTAATCTTACCTGTCCTCGATTCACTCACAAGTTACTGTAATAACATTATAGCATTATGTCCATCCAGAGAAACTACACTTTCCAATGATGAAATAATAATTAATTATACAAATCGGTTAATTTAGCTTCTGATATTACTTCATACAATCACAGAAACATTCTCTGTAGGCTATGTTTAATAGCTTTCGATTGTTGTTGTCCAAGGCCCCTTATAGACGAAGTCATTTGTTCTTATTTCATTGCACCGCCTTAGATGGCGTTATTTTAATTTTAAAACTCATTTATCTCATGAAATATCAGTCCTATCAAAATTTTGCAGAGAATAAAACTTATCGGAAATCATTTTTAAGAAACGTTTGTTATTTAAAGTTTTTACAAAAATGAATAATAAGCGAGATATTTCGATTTATTTAATTCAGGCCCTCTTATAACCCCCCTTTCAAATAAAGTATTTTGAATGCCATATAGCATAAAATCTAAGTTACAACGAACTTAATTTATATTCCAATTTTCATATACATCGGTTCAGCCATTATCGCGTGAAAAGGTAACAAACATCCAGACAGACAGACAGACATACAAACAAAAATTTCAAAAAAGTGATTTTCGGTTTCAGGCTGGTTAATTACATATGTTAGGAGCAATTATTTTTGGAAAATCGAAAATTACCAGAAAAATTTCGGCTACAGTTTTATTATTAGTATAGATAGAGAATGAACTACTCACAAGTGTCATTTCTTCAATTGGCTAGTGTTTTGAAGCTAAAAATGTGTTGTTAATTGCTTTGTACAGATTTTTTTTCGATTTTTAACTACAAAATTACATTTTCTTACGCACTTATCACAAAAATTGTTACAAATCATACGACTTTAGGAACTTGATTTTTCACAGTTTAATTATGCATCCTAATGTACAGTCTTAAAGAATTTACAGGAGTTGCGTGATTTGTAACCATTTTTGTGCGAGATCGTGCGTATTTGCTTGCTTTCCGCACAAAACCAATACGCGGTAAGTGTGAAATACCACATTCAGTATTCCCAACGTAACACAATAACAATTTCCCTCTTCTTACGCTTAAGCGCCATATTCATTTTACTGCTTTAGGCTTTTAACATATTATTTTTAGAGACGTTTAACATAGTAATAATTATAAATTGGAAACTTACCACCGCAATTTCACCTAAATTGCAATGTTAATTATTGTTTTTAAATATTTGCAAAAATTAAGTAAAGTCTACTACTCCACGAAACTTATTGCATTCCTGGTACAAGTAACATTAAGGAAGCCGTGAAAAAATCAACAAGATTCCAGATGCCGATGTTATTACTGCAATATGTTATATAAATAATATTGTTAAAATATTAAAATGAAAAATAAATCATTACATAACCTTACCGTTTGTTTTAAGTTCGCATTTATAGACTGGGGGAAAAAAAAGACAGACGTATATCACGACCTGCTGGAATATAGTAAACACAGAAAACATTTTATAGCAACAATGTTGAAGATAGATCTTTTTGTTTTTAAAAGTTGCCGTCATTGAACAGAAACCAAGATGGAAATTTCATTGCAACTAATTAGAAATTCATCTTTCAGGTATGTAATAAACGATCTTCGCACAAAATAATGTACGATACACGAGCGGTATGTTTGTTTTCATGTTCTCGAAATTAAAAAAGCTCAACTACGTTTCGCTTTTTCAATCTTTTCCTCGAACATGAAAACATCAACATACCGCTCTTGTAACGCATATTACTATTGTGATAAATGCGTAAGAAAATGTAATTTTGTAGTTAAAAATAAAAAAAAAAAATCTGTACGAAGCAACTATGGAATTCACAACATATTTTATGCTCGACCATGCCGAAGTGTAGTAATTATACACCTGGTAGCAGCCCTTTAATGGACCTCATTAAAGTACACCTATTCATTAAAGTTCAGGTGTTGCACCAATCAGAAAATATCATTGTAGCAATATGAAAGCGCAAGTATCGATTATTCTCGGATATGAAATCGCAAGGCAACTAGTTCTGTTACTATAATAATTAGCGTTAATTGTAAATAATATTCAAATAAATTCAATTTGTCATCTCGTTTTTCAATGTCTAATTCAATTTCAAGGTTATATCACAATCTACTATATACAGTCGCGAAGCTTGAGTTTTGAGGGTACTAGAAACAATAGACTGTGACCTATTTTGCATTGCCTGTAATGAGACGATATTAGCGATCCTAGTGGTGAGCAACTATCTAATGTTTGCATATTTACTACGTATTGAGCTCCGCGACTGTATATACTATACTGTGGTTATATCAAGATTAATGTTTATTTTACTCTCTAGATTATATCAAGGTCAATGTCGACATCTGTTTCTCGGAAAAAATCAATACTTTCGCGTCTGCGCACATCTCACTATTTACGAGGTATTGCACAAGGTCAGTTCCGCTCCTCAGTCAGATAAGAATAACATGAATACTTATGAATAATTTCAAGTTAGAAATATGGTCGAGCATAAAAAGTCGTATGAAACTTGCCTATAATGGTAATTAAGACGCTCGTATGAACATTATGAAACGAGTGCAAGCGAGTTTCATAAACATACTCGCGTCTTAATTACTACCATTATAGGCTCGTTGCATAATATACTATTTAGCTTCAGAATAATAGCTATTAATAGCTGATAATTTCAGGCTTTGATAATTTGTAAGACAACAGAACATCTGACTTTAACTTAGCAACCATAAATGATGTTGTCTTGTTTTACAAATTGTCAAAGCCTGCTAATTTCTAAACATGCCTATAGATTAAGTTATTTCTTCATTGTTTTATAATACAGGTTTCTTGTGACAGTATTAAATCCCTATATGCTATAAACGGAAAAACCCACTCGAAGTACGTACCTTTCTGCTCTACATCGCCACTCATAGCTGAAGTGCTCCAGGCTAGTAATTAAACAGTGTTCCATACTGACCCGGTAATTTCAATCTGTTGCTACATATAGCTTTCAAGTGGATGTATCTCTAGTACAGACGCTGGGGGCCTTTTGTCATTTGTTTACAATCATGCAATAACATTTGAAACTTGTTATGACATTCAATTAATTTATATACCGCGCAAAGAATATCGAAATATTTATTACTCTAATATAGCTTGAAGCTACAAGAGATATGAACTAGCACGTGTATATTTCAATTTACTTCCTCCCTACGTTAACCTTCTAGGTAAATCTCACGTCTTGATTTCTACACCAACGAGAACAATGATTTATTTTGTAGTTAATCTCAGTTTTGTTACAAGTTTATGTTCTATCCCTAGATCTACTCACAGCGCCGTGGCTGCGTGGTCTAAGGCGTCAAGCATTGGACTGGAGATATGATTTACTTACTTACTTACTTACTTACTTCCTTACTTACTTACTTACTTACTTACTTACTTACTTACTTACTTACTTACTTACTGGCTTTTAAGGAACCCGGAGGTTCATTGCCGCCATCATATAAGCCCGCCATTGATCCCTATCCTGTGCAAGATTAATCTATTTTCTATCATCATATCCCACCTCCCTCAAATCCATTTTAATATTATCCTCCCATCTACGTCTCGGCCTCCCTAAGGTCTTTTTCCCCACCGGCCTCCCAACTAACACTCTATATGTATTTCTGGATTCGCCCATACGTGCTACATGCCTTGCCCATCTCAAACGTCTGGATTTAATGTTCCTAATTATGTCAGGTGAAGAATACAATGCGTGCAGTTCTGCGTTGTGTAACTTTCTCCATTCTCCTGTAACTTCATCCCTCTTAGAACTCTTAGAACAACCGGTAATATAATTGTTTTATAAATTCTAACTTTCAGGTTTTTTGACAGCAGACTAGATGATAAAAGTTTCTCAACCGAATAACACGCATTTCCAATATTTATTCTGTGTTTAATTTCCTCCCGAGTATCATTTATATTTGTTAATGTTGCTCCAAGATATTTGAACTTCTTCACCTCTTCAAAAGATAAATTTCCAATTTTTATATTTCCATTTCGTACAATATTCTGGTCACGAGACATAATCATATACTTTGTCTTTTCGTGATTTACTTCCAAACCTGTCTCTTTACTTGCTTGCAGTAAAATTCCCGTGTTTTCCCTAATCGTTCGTAGATTTTCTCCTAACATATTCACGTCATCCGCATAGACAAGCAGCTGATGTAACCCGTTCAATTCCAAACCCTCTCTGTTATCCTGGACTTTCCTAATGGCATATTCTAAAGCAAAGTTAAAAAGTAAAGGTGATAGTGCATCTCCCTGCTTTAGCCCACAGTGAATTGGAAACGCATCTGACAGAAACTGACCTATACGAACTCAGCTGTATGTTTCACTGAGACACATTTTAATTAATCGAACTAGTTTCTTGGAATACCAAATTCAATAAGAATATCATATAAAACTTCTCTCTTTACCGAGTCATATGCCTTTTTGAAATCTATGAATAACTGATGCACTGTACCCTTATACTCCCAGTTTTTCTCCATTATCTGTCGAATACAAAATTGGCGATATGATATAAGTCTTTAAAATTTCGGTCAGTAGGCCTGTATAGGCTCAATGCCGACTCATCATCGTGGTGAATTTATAGACCTATGGTAGTAAATAGCGAAATTTGGCTTCGCAAGTCATCTACTGGTTGGATGATTCCTCATTCCAACTGAGGAATGACGATGCTAGGCCATTATTATTATTGAATAATTTCAAGGAAAAAATTGTTCCGGAGCCGGGTATTGGTCTCGGGAGCTCTGGTTGATCGTACCAGCGCTCTACCGACTGAGCTACTCAGGAACTCCACCCGACACTGCCTCAATTTTTCCCTTTATATCCACATAACTCGAGTGGGCTGACGAGACGCCAGAGACCCACATCGAGTGCACACAAACTCTGTGTGGCTTGGAATTGTGGTTTTCTGTTAACGTATATATTATGCAATTCTAGTCCACACCTGTGGAGTAACGATCAGCGCGTCTGGCCGCGAAACCAGGTGGCCCGGGCTCGAATCCCAGTCGGGGCAAGTTACCTGGTTGAGGTTTTTCCGGGGTTATCCCTCAACCCAATACGAGCAAATGCTGGGTAATATTAAGATATATTTTGATAAATATGTGCTATAGAACATCTCTCCTTGCTTCTATTTCCTTCAAAAGAAATAATTTCACATCCTTTAACACCATTTCAATAATATTGCAGCGTTTGTAATTTCGTAACAATTAAGTCTGGGATGAAGATCGTTGTTAGTGGCATCTGTTGCCTATATGAGAAACTATCAAGGAGCATTATACGGGGATCGCGGAAAAACATGATAATAATAAATAAGTAAATGTTTCATTATTAAAGAAGTAAACTAAAATAAATAACAATGCAGGGTTACGAAATTCATAGAATCTACGAATATTTGCTGTATAACCTACCTTAACATGTATTAGGCCGATTAAAGAGACAGACATAATCTAATTCAATGAATGAAGTACGAAGATAATCAGCTGCTTCATGTTATGACGTAGTATGTTCATTGATATGACGTCACGAGTAATGATTCATTGGTAATGTACAGCAGTGACAAAAGAAACCAGACCGACCCTTGTAGCTGATTTCAGAGCCTTGTTCACTCCAGAGCACGATAGACTGGTAACTAAGACTTTCGTGGTTCAAATCCTGCCTGGGAAGGAAACTTTTTTTATTCCTTATTCAGATTTATTTCCATACTTAATTAACTTATTATTCTCAGAACATGAATTTTACCAGCAATCGAAAAGTACTGGGAATAAATTTGAATAAGGAACAAAAAAAAAGTTTCCTTCCCAGGCAGGATTCGAACCACGAAAGTCTTAGTTACCAGTTTATCGTGCTCTGGAGTGAACAAGGCTCTGAAATCAGCTACTAGGGTCGGTAAGGTTTTTTTTTTTTTTTTTTTTTTTTACAACACACTTTAATTATTTCGTGGAACAGCAAAATACAACTCCATACAGGTACTTCACAACATCTTTCATCAGTAATTTATAGTCTCAAACCTGTTACTTCGGGTATGAAATAGCCTTTGGATTTCCCGTGAAGGGCTATGGCCTCCTAAAAGGGGAGCTCTTTAGAGATCATGCGGTGAGCTAATCCGCATGACGATAGATTCTGTTCTATATAAGTTTTGTTCGTCGTTCGTGTGTGTACACTTGCACTCTCACTCGATACTGGCAAACTGTAGCGATCTCCATTCTTCTCGGTTCTTGGCTGTTCTGGACCACAGGGGTCCAGCTAGGCTCTTGAAGAAGTCCGCCCATCTGGTCCCAGGTCTTCCTCGGTTTCGCCTCCCGATGCGTGGGTCCCACGTGGTGGAAATATGCGCCCATCTGCAGCCTTGGAGTCTCGACACGTGGCCTCCCCATTTCCATTTCAGGCGTTCCCCTTGGTGTGCCATGTCTCTGGTGTTTGTCATCTGCTTGAGTCTGGTGTTGGAAATCTTGTCTCTGAGGGAGAGTCCTAGGATTTTCCTCTCCATTTTGCGCTGGCAGATCTGAATCTGCGTCTTCTGGTTCACGGTCAGTTTCCAGGTCTGTCAGCCGTACAGTAAGGTTGGGAAGATACAGGATTGCAGCACCTCCAGCTTTAGTTTGCGGGTCAGTTTCTTGTCAAGGAGTATGAATTGCAGTGACCAGAAAGCTCTCCATGCTGATGCAATTCTTCTTTTTAGTTCTCTCGTCATGCAGCTTTTGAATCCGACCAATTGGCCCAGATAGATGTATTCCTCCACGTACTGTAATCTGGTTGCGTTGACTTGGATTGGTTGTGGTTGGCTGTTCGTCATGACTTGGGTTTTTTCCATGTTCATGCTTAGGCCTGCGTGTGCGCTGCAATCGCTTAGTTCCTGTATCATCTCTTGTAGGTCGGTGGCGTTTTTAGCGAAAAGTACGATGTCGTCCGCGAATCTTAGGTTCGTCAGCCGATATCCGTTTATATTGATTTGAGAAAAACTGTGGTTACTTTAATTGCAGAAGCTTATATTCCAGATACCGTGAACTCGATTAGGTATATTATATTCCTATGGAAGTTTCTCAAAGGCGACATAACCTATGATTCATGTACAGCACTGAATTCAGTTCATTGACTTTTGCTGTAAGACTTCTCCTTTAAACTTGTAAATATTTAAGATCAATATCATTGTTAGTCTTTAAGTTTTTATTATAACTGTTCAGTTATTTTTGCATGTATCAACATTATGTTAGGCTATCATCGTAGCTCAGCCTGCTGAGACGCTTCCCTGCAGAACCGGAGTTGCGCTCGGGCGTGGGTTCGATTCCCGCTTGGGCTGATCACGTTGTTGGGTTTCTTCCGAAGTTTCCCTCAACTGTAAGGTAAGAGTCAGGACATCATATGGCGAATCCTTGGCCTCATCTCGTGAAATATCATCTCCATATCATCAGTTCCATCGGCGCTAAATATACAAGTTGATATAGCGTCGTTAAATAATCAACTAAAAAGCATTAATATGGGAAGAAGACAGAAATACTGACAAACTAAGAAATTGACGTGTGAGTTCTACTACCGGAATAGGTGAAAAGTGGTCTGTTTCTTTGAAATATCGACGATGATGATGATGATGATGATGATGATGATGATGATGATGATGATGAATAATTAGTATTAATTATCGTAATATGCACAGTATGCACAGCTAGCATAATCCTATTTCTGTTTACAGCGTAATATGCTTACATGTGTATCACATGTCTGCATAATTGTGTAGGTACATAGTTATAGGCTACAGAGTTTTCATTTCAAAACTAACTAATAACTAATTATTTAAATTGAATTCAATTTTAACAAAAAACACACCAATTTAGATATTAAGGGGAAGTCTTAATCCAGGCTTAATGGCATTTCAGATTTCACCCCTCATCCCAGCCACCCTCACTTTGAAATTTGAAATGACACCCCTATATTTTTATACTTAAATATGAAACAGCATTCAATTGTTTATACACCTCATTCATTTTTTTTCGCATCTTTTGTTTTCTATCGTCGCCTGGCAACCTGTATTTTTGTTATTATCAGTTGATTGTAGGATGAAAACACAGCTTATTTTGTGTAATTTCCTAAATTTAATCAATAAGGATCATTTATATTCTCTCATGAAGGGTGATAATAAATATGATTTATTTATTATTTTTTGTTAATTTATTTAATTATTTATTTATTTACTTATTTCCTTATTTATTTATTTACTTATTTATTTATTTACTTACTTATTAATTAATTTTTTATTTACTTATTTATTTATTTACTTATTTATTTATTTATTTACTTATTTATTTCTTTATTTTCTATTTATTTATTTACTTATTTATTTACTTATTTACTTATTTATTCACTTATTACTTATTTATTTATTTATTTACTTATTTATTTATTTACTTATTTACTTATTTATTTACTTATTTATTTATTTACTTATTTATTTATTTCTTTCTTTATTTTTTATTAATTTACTTATTTATTTATTTACTTATTTATTTATTTATTTATTTACTTATTTATTTATTTATTTACTTATTTATTTATTTACTTATTTATTTATTTACTTATTTCTTTATTTATTTATTTACTTATTTATTTATTTACTTATTTATTTATTTACTTATTTATTTAGTTATTTATTTATTTATTTATTTATTTATTTACTTATTTATTTATTTACTTATTTACTTATTTATTTATTTACTTATTTCTTTATTTATTTATTTACTTATTTATTTATTTACTTATTTATTTACTTATTTATTTACTTATTTATTTATTTATTTATTTACTTATTTATTTATTTACTTATTTATTTATTTACTTATTTACTTATTTATTTATTTACTTATTTCTTTATTTATTTATTTACTTATTTATTTATTTACTTATTTATTTATTTACTTATTAATTTACTTATTTATTTAGTTATTTATTTATTTATTTATTTACTTATTTATTTCTTTCTTTCTTTATTTTTTATTAATTTACTTATTTATTTATTTACTTATTTATTTATTTATTTATTTACTTATTTATTTATTTATTTACTTATTTATTTATTTACTTATTTACTTATTTATTTATTTACTTATTTCTTTATTTATTTATTTACTTATTTATTTATTTACTTATTTATTTACTTATTTATTTAGTTATTTATTTATTTATTTATTTATTTATTTATTTATTTATTTATTTATTTATTTATTTATTTATTTATTTATTTATTTACTTAATTATTTACTTATTCACTTACTCACTCACTTATTTATTTATTTATTGATTTATTTATTGATTTATTTATTTATTTATTTATTTATTTATTTATTTATTTATTTATTTATTTATTTATTTATTTATTTATACTGACAGAGTTAAGGCCATAGGACCTTCTCTTACACTCTACCAGGTGACAAAGTATACAAGCAGTGAAAATTTAACAAAAAGTTAAAGAACAGAATACTAACATATTACAAAAAATAATGATAATAGCATAACAAAAGGGAAACTAATAGGCAGAACTTAAACTGAGAGGATTCAATCCAGCATCGGAACTGGAATCCCGTGTGGCTTAGTGAATAAAGCGTCAGCACATAGAAGTGAAAACCTGGGTTCGAGTCCCGGTGCCGGAGAGAATTTTTCTCCGCTTCACCCATCCTTCATCATATGATAATGCACAATTCCTGCACGGAAATACCATATGGGCTATTCCATCTCAAATCGACCGAAATACAGAGAAAATTGACCTTGCAATTTTTAAATACAATGAAACTTTTTCTGTCCGTAGACAACTGTGATACAATGCTTTGTGCAAAGTTTGAGGCATCAGAACTTCATAGTGTTTAAATTAAAAATATTTAAATTTATCGCATTTTCATAAAATTAGCAACTTTAAACTGTTGTAGTTCCGAAACCCTTTCACCCAATGATCAAAATCATGGTTTATTTTGATGCTGAGAAGTTAAAGTTTATACTGACATGTAAACAGTTTCTCTTGCTTTTTATGGAAATGGAGAAATTTAGATTTTTCTTCATTAAGACGCCTTTGCCCACGAAAAAATATTTTTGAAATATATGGTTAGATTCCGCATTGAAAGTACAAATAAACACATATATTTTACTGGTGCACCGTTGATAAGAAAGTATTGAAAATATCAAATAAAGAAAATAAATAGTACGCGCGTGAACTAACCAGCTGACTGTAGGTAGTCGAGACAAGCAAGGCCAGGAGACAAACACGTGATGTGTCGTCTAGCAGTCATGGCTGGGCTAGCTTTATCACAAGTTTTCATAAACACAGGAGTAAAATGACGCCCAACGCTCGCTTATCTTCAGCTCTCGGCCAGTGCGTGCGGTACTGCGCCGTTCAAGTCTAGGCGTGTGAAAATAATTTATTTAATACCCTCGAAACTTATTACCGAGCCACTAAGCAAATAATGCGGAATCCCTCGTAATAATGCAAGGTTTTTTCTCAATATTTTTTTACATTTTTACAAATGGGCAAAAAGCCTAAAAGCAAGTAAAATCAGATTATCTGTCTCTCTGTGTACAATAAAAATAAGTATTACTTCTTAACATAACCTACCAAATGTCAGCTTCAAAATGAGCTCCCGTTCAATGTTCTGCAGTAAATGGTTCCAGAGTTCTGAGCGCTGAAAGAGGCTTGTTTTTATAAAATACGCTAAATTTGTCGCTCAATAGTACGAAAACCGTTTGACTTTCGACAGTATATTTTTGAAAATGCACTCTCCTCAGCACCTTGTATAAACAGGGAAAAAATTAGAGTATTAAAAAAATGCGAGGTTTTTTTACTGATCGATTTCATATGGAATAGCCCATACGTACTTCGGTACATCAAAATAATTCTTTAAGTAAAGTTAAAAGAAAACATTATATCATCCATATCATGAAACAGGGTTTTACTTATGAGTCCTTTCTCGGGAGACCGAACCAATTTATTTAAAATTAATACAGTAATCCCAAGTGAGGTTCCAAATCGGCAGATAATCAATGACGTGTGACACAATCAATAATGTGACTTGACACCAGACACAGGAAGAGATCTATTAGCAGGCACCTGGTAAGCATGCATGTTTACCTTATTGTATATAGTGAAGATGGCGTTCCCCTGTATGCAGGAACTGGCAGGAAGTCGGGCGTACGCGAGTCCATTCGTCTTTTGTTTGGGGAAAGACTCGAAATATGGCTAATGTGCCGAGAAGTGTCGGGGAATCGATAAGAAGGATTTATCGCACTACAGGTGCACTGTCACCCCGCGTGAGCACCACGCCATTCATCATGCCGTGTCTGTGGGTGGCCTCCCACACAGTCTCTCTTCCTAACAACTTTTTAACGAATTGCCCAGCCCATCAATCTCGACGATGAGGTCGCATTCTTGGGTGCCATATTGGAAACGTTGTTATTCCTTTTCTTAACCTTCGCTGTGCTAGCGATCCTGGCTATGAATTCCATTCTATTCTCTGCAGTACAACATGGAGGCCCTCCCACAACCGACTAAACTAATTGTTTTATTGTTTTTATGCTCGACCATGCCGAAATGTAGTAATTATACACCTGGTAGCAGTCCTTTAATGCATGTCATTAAAGTACACCTACTCATTAAAGTACAGGTCTTCAGCCAATCACAACTCAGCTTACAGGTGTTCAGCCAATGACAAGTCAGCTTTGTACCGTTATAAAACCGTAAGTATCGATTATTCTCGGATATGCAATCGAAAGAGAATTAGCGAAAAGTCACGGAGGCTGGAAATCCAATACTGTCGTAGAAGGTTATGTTCTGTTACTATAATAATTAGCGTTAATTATAAATAATATTCAAATAAATTCAATTTGTCATCTCGTTTTTCAATGTCGATTTCAATAATCAAGGATATATCAAGTTTAACAGGATTACATGAAGGTCAATGACATTATTGTTCCTCGGAAAAAATCAATACTTTCGCGTCTGCGCACATCTCACAATTCACGACCTAGAACAAGGTCACTTTCGATCTTGTCAGATACAAATAAAATGTATACATCTGAATAATTTCAAGTTAGAAATATGGTCGAGCATAAAAAGTCGTATGAAACTCGCCTATAATGGTAATTAAGAAGCTTGTATGAAAATTATGAAACTCGCTTGCGCTCGTTTCATAAACATCCATACTCGCTTCTTAATTACTATCATTATAGGCTCGTTGCATAATGTACTATTATGCTCGACCATGCCGAAATGTAGTAATTATACACCTGGTAGTAGCCCTTTAATGGACCTCATTAAAGTACACCTATTCATTATTATTCAGTTGTTCAGGCAATGACAAGTCACCATTGTACCATTATAAAACCGCAAGTATCGATTATTCTCGGATATGCAATCGAAAGACAATTATCGAAACTGGAGGAGGCTGGAAATCCAATATTGTCGCAGAAGGTTATGTTCTGTTACTATAATAATTAGCGTTAATTGTAAATAATATTCAAATAAAGTCAATTTGTCATCTCATTTTTCAATGTCTAAATCAATTTGCAGGTTATATCAATATTAATGTTCATGTTATTCTCTAGATTATATCAAGGTCAATGACATTCGTCCCTAGGAAAAAAATCAATACTTTCGCGTCTGCGCACATCTCACAATTTAGAAGGTCACTTCCGCTCTTCACTTACATAACCATAACATGAATACTTATGAATAATTTCAAGTTAGAAATATGGTCGAGCATAAAAAGTCGCATGAAACTTGACTATAATGGTAATTAAGACGATCGTATGAAAATTATGAAACGAGCTTGCGCTCGTTTCATAAACATCCATACTCGCGTCTTAATTACTACCATTATAGGCTCGTTGCATAATGTACTATTACGTTAAAAGGTGTGACTGAAGAATTAACCTTAGAAATTTCACCTCTAATATATACTTTTAGTAGGTTATTTTACGACGCTTTATTAACATTTTCGGTTATTTAGCGTCTGAATGAAATGAAGGTGATAATGCCGGTGAAATGAGTCTGAGGTTCAGCACCGAAAGTTACCCAGCATTTGCTCATATTAGGTTGATGGAAAACCCCGGAAAAAACCTCAACCAGGTAAGTTGCCCCGACGGGGAATCGAACCCGGGCCACCTGGTTTCGCGGCCAGAAGCGTTAGCCGTTACTCCACAGGTGTGGACTCTAATATACCTTACAAGTAATTTTATCACAGAGACAATTAATAAAACTAAGCTAACTACAGGAACATAAATCAGTTCTGTTAATAACGTATCCCTTAACAATAGAAAGATCTACCTCTGTTACCACGTTTGAGGGTGAAACGAGCGATCCTAGATTCAAATCCTGGTTGGGTAAGTTGCCTGGACAAGGTTTTTCCGAGGTTTTACCTTAATCCATTAAGACCAAATGCTGGGTAACTTTCGGCGCTGGACCCTGGACTTAGACAGGGCTGATCATACTAGGAAGTTTAATGCAGAAAACAAAGAACGGACACTCAAAATTTTCCTTTGTTAACCGCATAATAGTTGCTTGAAACAACTTACCAGCGGCAATCTTTCAAGATGGTCCTCTCGAAATCAATACATTTAAGGAAAGATTAAGAAGGTTGGACTGAAAATTTAATTGTAGGTGCAGTGTAATTACATAAGTTGTGTCATGTAATTCAAGTTTACATGTAATAAATTAAGTTGATATGTAATTAATTAAGTTCGAAGAGGTGGAAAAATTCAAATATCTTGTAGCAACAGTAACAAATATAAATGACACTCGGGAGGAAATTAAACGCAGAATAAATATGGGAAATGCCTGTTATTATTCGGTTGAGAAGCTTTTATCATCCAGTCTGCTGTCCAAAAATCTGAAAGTTAGAATTTATAAAACAGTTATATTACCGGTTCTTCTGTATGGTTGTGAAACTTGGACTCTCACTCTGAGAGAGGAACATAGGTTAAGGGTGTTTGAGAATAAGGTTCTTAGGAAAATATTTGGGGCTAAGCGGGATGAAGTTACAGGAGAACGGAGAAAGTTACACAACACAGAACTG
The DNA here is from genome assembly GCF_040183065.1 of Periplaneta americana. Taxonomy (NCBI): domain Eukaryota; kingdom Metazoa; phylum Arthropoda; class Insecta; order Blattodea; family Blattidae; genus Periplaneta; species Periplaneta americana. The sequence goes on along the minus strand of NC_091130.1, from coordinate 8,800,955 downwards.
CACGCATTGTATTCTTCACCTGACATAATTAGGAACTTAAAATCCAGGCGTTTGAGATGGGCAGGGCATGTAGCACGTATGGGCGAGTCCAGAAATGCATATAGAGTGTTAGTTGGGAGACCGGAGGGAAAAAGACCTTTAGGGAGGCCGAGACGTAGATGGGAGGATAATATTAAAATGGATTTGAGGGAGGTGGGGTGTGATGATAGAGACTGGATTAACCTTGCACAGGATAGGGACCGATGGCGGGCTTATATGAGGGCGGCAATGAACCTTCGGGTTCCTTAAAAGCCATTTGTAAGTATGTAAGTAATTAATTAAGATGACTTGTAATTATTCAAGTTGATAATAGGTTTAATAGAAGTACTTATAAGTTAGGTTTACTATAGTATAGTTTTTGTATATATAGTTCTATGTTTATTATATTTATTCATTTATAGTTAGAACTAAATTTATGTGTTTTTTTTGGTTTGCTGTAATTAATGTAATTTTATTACTGTAATTATTGTATATTATATATCACTGCCACCGGGTGTATACCCAAATTGTAGTGTTAATAAATACAGACACACATACATACATACATACATACATACATACATACATACATACATACATACACACACATACATACATACATACATACATACATACATACATACATACATACATACATACATACAGTCCACACCTGTGGAGTAACGGTCAGCGGGTCTGGCCCGGGTTCGAATCCCGGTCGGGGCAAGTTACCTGGTTGAGGTTTTTTTCCGAGGTTTTCCCTCAACCCAATATGAGGAAATGCTGGGTAACTTTCGGTGCTGGACCCCAGACTCATTTCACCGGCATTTCACCTCCATTTCATTCAGACGCTAAATAACCTAGATGTTGATACAGCGTCGTAAAATAACCCAATAGAATAAAAAAATAGATACATACATTTCGCCGGCATTATCACCTTCACCTCACTCAGAAGCTAGATAATGATAGCAGTTGATAAAGTGTCGTAAAATAAATTTCAAAAATCATAGAAAGTCATTGCCAGTGTAGCAAAAATTCTTTCCATCTGCTCTAATTTCAGTTCTAATAATGACAGATTTATTATTATTTCTTTTGAATAGCTGGTAGAGGAGAAGAGAAGGCCTGATAGTCTATACTATGCTATGCTATGCTATGCTATATTATACTATGCCACTGCAGGACCTGTAGTAAAATAGATCATGTCACTAGTGTTTAAAATGTAAATACTGGGTGTTCATTTCAAAGTGTGTCATGACGTAATTGTTGTGAGTCAGCGATTTGAAGCGAGTTTCAGCTTTTATGTCAGAGAAGTTGCCTATTAATCAAGGCGTTCAATCTGAACTTGAGAACGTGTACGGTATAACTTGAACGTCGTAGCAACAGATGGCGGTCTGTACTGTCTGTGTGCTACCATAACCTCTTTCGAACTGTGTTTTGTGCGGCCAAGTCGTACGCAGGGTATTTGTTATCATCGGTTGCGTACGGCAACATTCCACAACACAAATCAAATGCTCCGTGTCCATGTTGACCGTTAATGTCAACAAATACGTAAGTAATCGTCTTAACCCTCTCCCCATATCCTGACAGTAAGAATAAAACCCCCCCTCAGTACATGTTTCCAAACAGTTCACATTCCTGCCACTATCGGCGTTACCGTACATATCAGTAAGTACTCTTCAGAATGAACGCCGTACTTGACACACAGAGCGTATTCCGAATCTCACCGGTGAGCAATCCGATGGCATCACGGTGTTCCGAATTCCACCGATGACGTCATTGATGCTCCACCGGTGTCGCACCGGTGCCATCAACTTGCAGAGGTGGTGGCAGTCTCCATCAGCCGCCATCAGTGAATCTGATTGGTTCTTGTATAGGGCGGGAATTATCAGACGAATGACATCGTGCACTGTCGTGTCATGGCGGTGTGTTCTGCTGTATTGTTTGTGATGAGCACAACGTAAAAACAATATGTTAATGGCTTATGAGCGAACATGTCAACGGACCAGTTATTACTACCGGTTCAAGAAATAAGTTGTTTATGCTATCTTTTCTTTGAACGAGATGGCAGTACGGAAATTTCGCAAAATTTTGCTAGCGTAGCACAGATAACAACTTACACAGTCGCCATGACAGCCAACGATCCTTCCAGCAGTTTTGTTCCTATTCCTCTGCAGCGTGACGTCGTTGTTGTCCATCGGTCCGGTGAGATTCGGAATACGCTGATAGGTAATACACCTCTGCGGAAGTGTAGGAAGATTGAATTCTCTAGGCTCATCATATGACGGCATACAGCGAGCCATGACACACTTTGAACTGAACACCCAGAACAAATTATTAAAATATTATCATAAAAATCGTCAAAAATATGAAGAACATGTTTATTCTACCAGAAGAAATTTGGCATGTCCTTTAGCTAAAGCTAAATGTCGCACTAAATTCTGTTCTTGACTAGATTCTCTTCTTCCGTCTTAGTAATTACTCCTGTTTTGTAATAATTGTATTGGTTTTGTAGTTTTATTGAAACTTTATGTTCCATTTAGTGCAGTCCCAGAAACAAAATCTGGACCACCTGAATTTTCCAAGTTCCAGTTATAACAGTTCCAAATTTTTATGGTGGAATAGGCTCCGAATTGCCAGTTACCGAGTTCGGCTCCGTCAGCTCAAATAAGATGAGGGAAGGAACAAGAGCAGGAATTAAGACCAGTAGCTTAAAGGCTGGTACACAATAAACCGGGAACGAGAACCAGAACGAAAACGAGAAGCAGAGGACGTGAAAATTTTTGATTCACAATAAACCGAGAACGTAGACGACTATGCATATCGATATGTATGTCAATAACGATATGTAAAGTCGATATTACGCATTCTGATGTTATTTGTGTATAATTGACCAATGGCGTTCTCTCATGAGTACAAGGCAGCCAATATAAACACAGGTTAACCAACTTCGAAATTTCAACTGAAACATTTCATTAGGTACGGTACTATAAATATGCCCATGCATCTTTATTATCACAACATATTTTAAGTCTACCATAACGTAAAATAATTAGAGATGAAACATTTGTAATACAACAAAAATGAACACAACAGTAGTTATTGAATTGAAGCGTGAATATGTACTGTGTAATACAACCAATAGCCTACAGTAATAAAATATGATTCACTTACGATCGGTGTTCAAAGATGCACCTATTGAAAGCCACGTTTTATACGAGGCGCCCGCTTATCGTAAACGTGAGGATTTTCCTCAACACTCAATATTAGAATATCATCAAATAAAACTTGCTCCATGATGCACAGCACAGAACAAAATAATGCATAGGTTATGTCACGGTCTTCTTGCTACAAAATATACGACGACAAAATAGCTTTTAGATGGCAATAGAATGAATCTAGTGGGCTGTGATCGGAAACGTGAACGCCAAAGTTGAAACTTGGCCAACTCTCCGTTCCCGATCCCGGGCTCCGGCAAGCTTTTCGTTAATTGTGAATGCTCACATTTAAATGTACACATTTTAACAATTTTACCGTTTTCGTTTTCGTTCCGATTCTCGTTTCCGGTTTATTGTGAACCAGCCTTTAGATGTGCTGCGGATAGGGCTTGATAACGAGCCTCCAATAAGCAAAGAGTGTTTGTTACTTCTCAAGTCATTCCCGATTTACACTTTAGAGAAACCGAGGCTAAGTTCTAATGATGGCAAACTAATGTTCAGAAGCAAAACTTGCGAAATTAGTTCACATCGACCTTAAATTTTAAGTTTTCGTTTGTAACTAAGTTGCGTACACCTGGGTCATCAGCTGAAGTTATCAATACTGGAACGCATTTCCGTCACTGTCAAGCACAAGGCGGCACTAAATGACTGCAATTTGACGGTCTAATTGGTGGCGCTTTGTTCAGTAACGCGATCGACATGGAAACTGAATCACGCGCTCGTCTACCCGGCCGGAATCCCAGCGTCATCCTCGTGGTTAAGTGTACTGGATACCGTAATACAGAGGACCTCGATTCGAATCCCGTCGACAACATACCACTCATGATCAGGGCAAGGTATTTGGAGCACTATATAAGATAATGTACTAAGTATATGATTATGTCTCGTGATCAGAATATTGTACGAAATGGAACTATAAAAGTAGGAGATTTATACTTCGAAGAAGCGGAAAAATTAAAATATCTTGGAGCAACAGTAACAAATATAAATTACACTCGGGAGGAAATTAAACGCAGAATAAATATGGGAAATGCCTGTTATTATTCGGTTGAGAAGATTTTGTCATCCAGTCTGCTGTCAAAAAATCTGAAAGATAGAATTTATAAAACAGTTATATTACCGGTTGTTCTGTATGGCTGTGAAACTTGGACTCTCACTTTGAAACAGGAACAGAGATTGAGAGTTTTTGAGAATAAGGTTCTTAGGAAAATATTTGGGGCTAAGAGGGATGAAGTTACAGGAGAATGGAGAAAGTTACACAACGCAGAGCTGCACGCATTGTATTCTTCACCTGACATAATTAGGAACATTAAATCCAGACGTTTGAGATGGACAGGGCATGTAGCACGTATGGGTGAATCCAGAAATGCATATAGAGTCTTAGTTGGGAAGCCGGAGGGAAAAAGACCTTTAGGGAGGCCGAGACGTAGATGGGAGGATTTGAGGGAGATGGGATATGATAGAGAGTGGATTAATCTTGCACAGGATAGGGACCGAAGCCGGGCTTATGTGAGGGCGGCAATGAACCTTGAAACTTCGGGTTCCTTAAAAGTCATTTGTAAGTAAGTAAATAAGTAAGTAAGATTATTATTTGCTGTATCACTATTTAAGTTATTTAATATACCAGAAATCTGAAAATCAATAAATATGTCACATAGGAGTTATTGCAAGAACGACGATATATTTTAATTATCGCTTCTTCAAAATAAACTTGAATAATTGGTGCATATTTTAAAAATTATTTGAAAAATCGATTTTTGAATGTCTTAAGCTACACTTACCTCTTTAAAGGAGATGACATCATCTAAGTAGAATAAAGCTATAGGTATTTAATTTAATGCAAATTTAAATTTACTGGTGTCTCTTTATGTAGAAGATATATTCCAGTGAATTTTAAAAGTATCCAGGCTAACCTTAACTACACAATCAGTTAAATAAACAGACTTGCAAAATTACTGCTAGATGTACGATTAAATACTTTAAACATAGGTTACTAGCGAAAAAAAGCTCAACAGAAGGACTAAAATGACGCAAACAATATTCCAAGATCATTTAGCTCAGGAAGAATTGTAATGAAATTCTACTATTTTACTGCATGCTATAACAGTCCGTGAGTTGTTTATATAGAACTGTAAAGAGAGAAGGAAAGTCAGACTTGGACAATGTCTGAATTCTCTTTCGCTATTCAACTGTTCCGAGACTGGAAATAAAAAAAGTCTGCCAACCTTAACATTCTTTGTTCGTGTCTGTCATGAAAATTTGCAAAAGAAAACGAATTAAAAGTGGATATACTACAGAGGTTCCTCGGTACGATTTTTGAATAAGCCAATACACCGCCCTGAAACACGCTGCTCCGATATAAAACACAAATTAATGTTTGGGGATATAGGTCACATCAATATTGCATGGGCCAGGAGCAATCCATAACTGCCGACGCCAAACAGTGCGTCTTGCAGCGCAACAATCGAGCCACGTGACTGCATTACAGACGCTGAACTGCAAGAAAAGTAACTGGAATAAATGCGAAGCAGTATCACTGTTCACAGTCTCTCAACAGAATCACGAAGGCCACGTTCCACAAAATTTTCGTTCAGGCGTAGAAAAACAAAACGCTATAAGTTACGACAACTATTTCGTTTATATGACGTCATTCCATTTTCGATCAATGAAGTGCAATGAAATTTTGAATTCCAACCAATCACAGTCGCAGAAGAATCTCTGTGCATATGCAAAGAGAATCAGACTGTTGAACATTTGATTTTTCACTGTCCAGTGTTCGAAAGGAAAAGACACTTTTTAAGATATCATATCTCGGACTGCAATTTAAATTACTCCACACCCCTTTACCACTTTCTTAGAAAAAAAATGTTGTTACAAACAATTCACAGAGTTTATACACCACATCCACGCAAGACTGTAGCTGTTAATTGTATATAAATTAATGATGTTATAAAATCCTAATACACTATGTAAAACAAGGTGTCTATCTTTGGGACATAATAATAGTAATAACAACAATAACTATGTTTGTATTATAGATTTTACTATTGTTGACTATTTGATGACAGGTATATAGTTTGTAACCATAAGTAATTTTGTTTTTATTTTTTTTTACTATCGCAAACCAACTATATAAAAGGTGTTTTATTTGTAACTACGCCAATTCTGTGCATTATCTCATTAATATTGCTTAAAATTATGTATAAGATCACAAATTAATGTATTAATCTTGCAATTTCTCTACACCTTCGATTATAATTTCTAATTTTATTTCATTTTGTTTTACCTGAAAGTAATTATTGCATAACGTAGTTAGTAGTGTTTACTGTAT
>NC_091130.1:8636891-8789391 GCF_040183065.1 Periplaneta americana | reverse complement strand
TGTCTGAGTAATTTTATCTTTTCGTATCGGGCAGAAGTGAAGATTGAATTTACAGTACGTAAGGTACTCTTTTATAGAGTAGGCACAGAATTATTTCAACATGAGTTACTGGTACGAAGGACGAAACTGGTAATTGGAATTAGGTACAATAATATGCACATTAGAACTGAAGCCTGTATCGAAATGAACGGCCACCATTTTCAAAAATGTGTTTAAATATCCATATTATGATTATTTTTCAATTTAACTTCATTCTCTATATTGTACGCTAATGTGTTGTAGACAGTATAATATACACTGCATAATGAATACGTTCACGTGGACAGCTCAGTTCGTGAGTAAAAACACTCATTGTTAATACTGTACTGTATTTTGATTAAACAAAAACCTAATGAAAATTATCAAACTCAAAAGCGCAATATTTCCTAGTTTACGTAAATGGATGAACTACTTTTCTTCCCTCCTATACCTAGTAAAGTGATTTGTTTGTATATTACGCCAGTATCATCGAACTCCAGTCATGGAAGAGGGTAGCAAACGGCGCTGATCCAGAGGTATAGGCAAGTTAATATTCAGAATGTTAGTAAAAATAAAATGATGTCCCTGTATTAGTAGCAGTACTTTCAGTGTTTTAGTATTAGTAGTAATATTAATAGTTGTAATAGGCCTATAAACTTAAGACTCTTTGAAATGTACTTGCTGTATCTACTGAGGAAAGAATCTAATATGGAATATCGGAACTTTTATTTTCATATTGATATCGGGTATCGCATTTCAATAATATATGTGGTGTCACATTTCTAAACATAAGCAGCAACATTTCTCGTATAGTCTCTATCTTACACACATGATTTAAATTTATCTTCCTTCAATTTCCTCCATTAATTTTTTCAGTAAAATGATTTACAATGACTATTACACTTTTACTACGTCACACTACTTTTGACCAATAAAACGGTACGAAAGGACGTATTTCAACCAAACATGGCTGCTTATCGCACAATTTTATCGCGTCCCTAGGATTTGTTTAATTTTATCGCGTCCCTAGCATTTGTTTAATTTTATCCCGTCCCTAGCATTTGTTTAATTTTATCCCGTCCCTAGCATTTGTTTCTTTATTTGCCAACATTTCAAACTGCGCTGGTCTGGACGTCAAAAAAAAAAAAAACAAAAACAAAAAAACAAACAAATAGAAAATTACAAACCACTCCAGTCGATGCAGAGCAGTTTCAAATATGACTCGCATTGGCATTCAAGAACAAGAATTAATAGAGATCACTGGTCATAGCTATGCATCTTCCCTGAAACCCTATTTACAAATAAATGAAGAGCACCATTTGCAAATCCTGAATAAGTTGAGGAATACACCATGTACATCAACGAGTTCACTTCTTTTACGTACACGTCTAATATAAAACACTAACACCAACCACTAAAACATTCAGATTTGAAAATTGTACTTTCAATAATTGTTTCTTTTAAAATTATTCATGTTTATTTTTTACGTCATCATCGTTAATTAAAACTTTTCTTGTTTATTTCATCATCCCTAATTAAAACTTTTCTAACACTTGTTTATAATATTTACGTTATGTTATAGCTTCTGCTATATGATATTATGGATAGTTACATATCAGAGATTGTTTAATACTAAGATTTATTGAAAATCATCTGTAAAGTGACGTTGATTAGTGGGATTCAGATAATTGAAGTGGAATGCAACTGTTTTAATAAAAATGAAATTGAATCAACAAAGCCTTCTTGATTAGTAACCGTCTACAGAGTTCAATGAAAATTCCATAGTTGGCACACCTGATAACAAGAAAACATAATCATAAAACAGTATTGCCATCTAGCGTAATGTTGAGATGGTACCACAGTCTACTATATACAGTCACGAACTTGAGTTTTGAGGGTGCTAGAAACAATAGACTGTGACGGTTCTATTTTGCATTGCCTGTAATGAGGCGATATTAGCGATCCTAGTGGTGAGTAACTATCTAATGTTTGCATATTTACTATAGTCCGACCATCCGATCTGTGCCCCCGTAAGATATGCGAACTGAACCTTAATTCCTTTTCAGCCTCGGCAATTCATTTCTCCCCCTGTATTCCTATTTCTCTCTTTTCTATCCCTATCCCTCTCCCTTTCTCTCCCCCACTACTCACAATTTTGAGCCTTCTTGCGGGACAGTTTATTTGCACTTGCAGTCCAGTGTTGTCAACTCGACATGAATACTGTTGCACGGAGTGGTGAAAAAATATTATTAAGCAAGTAATAGCATTTTGCATAAGTCAATCAGCGTCATTAGACCTACTTAAATTAAAATATGAACAAGTAATAATTAACCTTACATTATTAGAAGCAATATTCAAGAGACATAACACTGTTTGACGGAAGTTTGGCAACAAGGAAATTAGAAACGTGTTAATATCTTCAATTTGATTAACTAAATTTATAGCCTATGTGTATGAATTAATCAACCTATATATTATTTTAATGTACCGAAGTACATATGATATTTCCATGCAGATATTCTGCGTCATCATACGATGAAAGAGTAATGGAACGGAGAAAAATTCTCTCCGGCGCCGGGATTTGAACCCGGGTTTTCAGCTCTACGTGCTGATGCTTTATCCACTAAGCCACACCGGATACAACTCCGACACCGGTTAGAATCGTCTCAGATCAAGCTCCAACTCTTGGGTTCCCTCTAGTGGCCGCCCTCTGCACTACGTCATAGATGTCTATGAACGCAGGACCGAAGTCCACACATGTGCTGAGGTGCACTCGATATGAGTGACTAGTTGGCCGGGATCCGACGGAATAAGCGCCGTCTTAAATCACGAAGTGATTTACACATATCATATATATTATTTAATGTACCGAAGTACATATGATATTTCCATGCAGATATTCTGCTTCATCATACGATGAAAGAGTAATGGAACGGAGAAAAATTCTCTCCGGCGCCGGGATTTGAACCCGGGTTTTCAGCTCTACGTGCTGATGCTTTATCCACTAAGCCACACCGGATACCACCCCGGCGTCGGACAGAATTGTCTCTGATTAAGTTCCAACTCTTGGGTTCCCTCTAGTGGCCGCCCTCTGCACTACGTCATAGATGTCTATGAACGTAGGACCGAAGTCCACACATGTGCTGAGGTGCACTCGTTATGAGTGACTAGTTGGCCGGGATCCGACGGAATAAGCGCCGCCTTAAATCTTAAATTCTCTCCGACGCCGGGTGGGTATCCGGTGTGGCTTAGTGGATAAAGCATCAGCACGTAGAGCTGAAAACCCGGGTTCAAATCCCGGCGCCGGAGAGAATTTTTCTCCGTTCCATTACTCTTTCATCGTATGATGACGCAGAATATCTGCATGGAAATATCATATGTACTTCGGTACATTAAAATAATATATATGATATGTGTAAATCACTTCGTGATTTAAGACGGCGCTTATTCCGTCGGATCCCGGCCAACTAGTCACTCATATCGAGTGCACCTCAGCACATGTGTGGACTTCGGTCCTGCGTTCATAGACATCTATGACGTAGTGCAGAGGGCGGCCACTAGAGGGAACCCAAGAGTTGGAGCTTAATCTGAGACGATTCTAACCGGCGTCGGAGTTGTATCCGGTGTGGCTTAGTGGATAAAGCATCAGCACGTAGAGCTGAAAACCCGGGTTCAAATCCCGGCGCCGGAGAGAATTTTTCTCCGTTCCATTACTCTTTCATCGTAATCAACCTATATTATATTTGTATTCTATAATTTTGAAATATATATTAGTCCTACTTTTCACGTGCGATATTATTCTTCTCTAGTGTTAATATTATATTATATAATTCCATTGCCGCTGTAATTATATTTTAGTTCCTATTTTATTTTACTTATTTATTTATATTATTATTTTTTATTTTAATATTATATCTGAACTGCGACCGAGCACGAGCGCTGCTCATTCGGTCTCAAATTTTGTTAATACTACTGTATCTTCTTTTTATATTGCTTGTATTATTTTATTTGTATTTCTCTTTGTTTTGTAATTATATTTCTTTATTCTGTATATTTAAATTTAAATAAAAAAAATATGACTAAAATTATGAATTATCCCTATTCGGTAAGTTTCGTGGCCTGCTGTTTGACGTAGTGGGAGAGAAACGGGTGGAATGGGGTGAGTAGAGGCGTTAACTTTTCCAAGAACGACGACAGCGCTGAAGGGGCATAGATCCCATGGTCCGACAATACGTATTGAGCTTCGCGACTGTATATACTAGACTGTGATGGTACAATAATACATTTGAAGACAGTTGTATTTTCGTAAGCCAATTTTATTGTATTTGAGTACTTTGTTACTTCTAATTTTTATATGCTTTCTTCTAATCGTGTAATAGTCAATTAAATCCCTCTCGAGTTTTGATTTTCTCTAGATAAATCAAAACCTCTAGTGAGATTACTGTTGAAAGTATTATTCCGCCTTGTTTTTAACACGTCTATCTCAAGATACGTATTTTGTATAATCTTCATCGCATCGCGTTTTATTCCAAACAGTCTCGCCAACGCAAACTTAGTTTCCAAACATTATAGACCATTTTAATGTTTGTTTAATATAGACAGAAAAGAAATACGTTACGTTCACTGAACTTAACGAAGTTGGGCTGGAACTCGCCAGACTTGTGGCTTGTTATTGTGTCTCTTTTGGCTCTGTTGTTCTTGGTGAGTTCAGTGACTATGCCCGCCCTACAAATGGGACGTGTTCCAGCTGGCGTTTACAAGTTCATTGATTCATGAGGACAGTGCGATGTGCAACTGTTTCTAGCTGATGTGCAATTGTCCTCACGCATTATGAAGTGAATACTAATGGTGCGTGCTTCGAATCGTTCATTTCATAATCTCCTCGTGTTAATTTATTAACACGGAATCCTGATATCCAATTACGGGTAAGTGTGCTTCTCTCACGACCCGTGACGACTTTCGAACGGGTTTATCTAATTCAGCATCAATAGACAATAAATGTTTGATGCTAGAATTCCAAAAGCAAAACGCTTAAAGGGAATAGTATATCCCTCTACGTGTTTTATTGTATACTTATGTGTATCGAAAGAACCATTTCACAGTTTTATACGCGGAATTAAACAGAGAAACTGTTCAATAAAAATATAATTTTTCTACACGGTCAATGCCTTTCCTTAAAGCTATGTATCGGCGAAGATAAAGAAAAAACCATTCAAAAATGGAAATTTTGTTTTTAACTCTAAAAAATAAAAAAAAATGTTTCAGTTTTCTCAATATGTTCTTATTTTGGCCCTATGACAATTTAAAACCCTCAGAACGAATTTAAAGGGACCATTGAGTGCGTGGAGCTACAGCCCTTTAAACTGACACTCAGCATAATGGGCGACTTTACTGTTGAGTTTTTTTTTTTTTTTTCAGTTTTATAAATATGGGTATAGGACAAGCTTGCAGAAGTGGCGCCAATTGTGACCTACGTTATAAGGCGGAATACGTCACTCATCCCTTCCTTCCACCCCCTCGTCACTGACTTGGTAGGAGAGGGGATTTGTATTCAGTGTCTGTGTTATATGACTGCGTACAGGTCACAAAGACGTCATTCAACGCCGGTGGACTGTGGACGGGGAACCAACGCTTTCCCCATGTTTTCACTACTCCCTCGCCAGTTCTGCATCCCTGTACTGAATCAGTGTGGAGCATGCAGTTACAATTTAATTAAGATAAGTAAAGTGCAAAGTAGATTGGACTGAAAAATCAACTCTGCAAATTTTTCGTTCCTCTTTATTGCAATGTTAATGGTTGTCATGACAGCAAATTTTTCGGTCTTTGCTATTCGAATATTAATGGTTGCCATGGCAGCAAATTCTTCGACCCTTGTTATTCCAATGTTAATGGTTCTCATGACAGCAAATTTTTCGGTCTTTGCTATTCGAATATTAATGGTTGCCATGGCAGCAAATTCTTCGATCCTTGTTATTGCAATGTTAATGGTTGTCATGACAGCAAATTTTTCGGTCTTTGCTATTCGAATATTAATGGTTGCCATGGCAGCAAATTCTTCGATCCTTGTTATTGCAATGTTAATGGTTGTCATGACAGCAAATTTTTCGGTCTTTGCTATTCGAATATTAATGGTTGCCATGGCAGCAAATTCTTCGATCCTTGTTATTGCAATGTTAATGGTTGTCATGACAGCAAATTTTTCGGTCTTTGCTATTCGAATATTAATGGTTGCCATGGCAGCAAATTCTTCGATCCTTGTTATTGCAATGTTAATGGTTGTCATGACAGCAAATTTTTCGGTCTTTGCTATTCGAATATTAATGGTTGCCATGGCAGCAAATTCTTCGATCCTTGTTATTGCAATGTTAATGGTTGTCATGACAGCAAATTTTTCGGTCTTTGCTATTCGAATATTAATGGTTGCCATGGCAGCAAATTCTTCGACCCTTGTTATTGCAATGTTAATGGTTGTCATGACAGCAAATTTTTCGGTCTTTGCTATTCGAATATTAATGGTTGCCATGGCAGCAAATTCTTCGACCCTTGTTATTCCAATGTTAATGGTTGTCATGACAGCAAATTTTTCGGTCTTTGCTATTCGAATATTAATGGTTGCCATGGCAGCAAATTCTTCGACCCTTGTTATTCCAATGTTAATGGTTGTCATGACAGCAAATTTTTCGGTCTTTGCTATTCGAATATTAATGGTTGCCATGGCAGCAAATTCTTCGACCCTTGTTATTCCAATGTTAATGGTTGTCATGACAGCAAATTTTTCGGTCTTTGCTATTCGAATATTAATGGTTGCCATGGCAGCAAATTCTTCGACCCTTGTTATTCCAACGTTAATGGTTCTCATGACAGCAAATTTTTCGGTCTTTGCTATTCGAATATTAATGGTTGCCATGGCAGCAAATTCTTCGACCCTTGTTATTGCAATGTTAATGGTTGTCATGACAGCAAATTTTTCGGTCTTTGCTATTCGAATATTAATGGTTGCCATGGCAGCAAATTCTTCGACCCTTGTTATTCCAATGTTAATGGTTGTCATGACAGCAAATTTTTCGGTCTTTGCTATTCGAATATTAATGGTTGCCATGGCAGCAAATTCTTCGACCCTTGTTATTCCAATGTTAATGGTTGTCATGACAGCAAATTTTTCGGTCTTTGCTATTCGAATATTAATGGTTGCCATGGCAGCAAATTCTTCGACCCTTGTTATTCCAACGTTAATGGTTGTCATGACAGCAAAGTTTTCGGTCTTTGCTATTCGAATATTAATGGTTGCCATGGCAGCAAATTCTTCGACCCTTGTTATTGCAATGTTAATGGTTGTCATGACAGCAAATTTTTCGGTCTTTGCTATTCGAATATTAATGGTTGCCATGGCAGCAAATTCTTCGACCCTTGTTATTCCAATGTTAATGGTTGTCATGACAGCAAATTTTTCGGTCTTTGCTATTCGAATATTAATGGTTGCCATGGCAGCAAATTCTTCGACCCTTGTTATTGCAATGTCAATGGTTGTCATGACAACAAATTTTTCGGACCTTGTTATTCGAATATTAATGGTTGTCATGGCAGCAAATTCTTCGACCCTTGTTATTGCAATGTTAATGGTTGTCATGACAACAACTTTTTCGGACCTTGTTTTTCGAATATTAATGGTTGTCATGGTAGCAAATTTTTCGCCATCGCCATTCCAATGTTAATGGTTGTCATGGCAGCAAGTTTTTCGACCCTCGTTATTCCATTGTTAAAGTGAAAAAACAAGCGAGTGCTATAGTGCATAATATTCCACTGAAGCTGTTCTTAGTGACATAGTTTCATCGAGCAAGTCCCCCAGTATCAATACCTTTGTGTAAAGAAACTATGCGAACTTGAAACTATGCCTGTTCATAATCCGCGTGTCTAGCAATTTCAAAATGAATGCTTGTCCATAAATTTAAACTTGGTAGAAACGTGTTTATAACTTCTTAATGCACGAATGCGCCATAGGTCCAGTCCAAAGACGAAGGTATTGGCAAACCTGTAGTGTAAGATGACGTCATACCCGCAAAGCACCACTCTCCCCGGTTTCAAGCTAATGAAGTACACTCACATGGAACGAATTCCGCCGCCGAATGTGAAGACAGACCGCCCGTCGAATAGCCGTTCAGCTGTTTCTGACGTGGAGAGTCATCGTGTGTCGCCATAGTGACGACGGCGATTTTCTTTTTTAGTGGCGGTTAGGGCCTTCGGATTTACACACACTTCCAGCCTAGATACTCCATCGCTTTTACGTCTAAAATAACGTCATAGGGATTATATTTACTTCCCACCAGACGAGAACCCAAAGTGGTCAGTTGATGACTGCTCACCAGCAGCGCTGGAGTTCTATCCCTGGCAGTTATTTTTAGATTTTTTATGGGCAAAAGGAGGTTTTTCTTGAATAGTAAGCTTCTTCAGCCCACATATTTATTATTATTTGAACTCAGGCCCGTTCGTTTCACGATCAGACATGCTGACGGCAGCAGTGGACAGAACTTAAGGGGACACTATACTAAAGTTACCAACTTCCAGTTTTTAAAGCTAAATTCACCAAAATTGTATCACTGGTGTATCTGGTTAATAATAGGCTGCATGTATAAATTTCATCCCTCTATGATAAGTGGTTTAAGGTGAGGAAATTTTCGAACAAAACTGAAGAAAAAATGAAAATTTGGTTTTTTCCATTTTTATTATCTTTATTTTGATATTCCGATGTTAGTTTTTGATTTTGTGCCCTTAAAAGTATGAAATTAAAACCAAGATAACTGTATGACTATATTATTCCCATAATAAACTAATACTTATCATTATTTATATACCTTCTCTGAACATATAAATAATAAGAAATATTGAAAATTTCTTACAATATGGTGCATGGAGCATTTTATATCAAACAATATAAAGTTTTATAAAATTATTAATATTTACAGAACTATTGTACTTAGAAAGTTGAAACTTGGTATGTCCATTACTAATAACATACTTAGTATCCATGATCAATTTCAAACAAATCGGATACATTTTGTGGATTGTGAAATATTCACTTCTGCCTCCCCTTAAATTTTATTAACGTCTCAATAAAATATTGTATCGCTTTTTATAAGAAGTCCCTAGAGCCATAATTTACATTATTTTAAACTGATAAGCTTATCCACTTATATAATTCTCTATATACAGGGCTTTCATTTCAAAACTTCCCAGTCTAAACAACTAATTATTTAAATTGAATTCAATTTAAACAAACAACACGTCAATTTAGATATTGAGGGGGAAGTCTGAAACCAGGCTTAATTGCATTTTAGATTTCACCCCCACCCCCAGCCTCCCCCACATTGAAATTTCAAATGGCACCCATATATTTTTATACTTAAATATGAAAGAGCATTCATTTCTTTATATATCTCATTTGTTTTCGCATCTTTTGTTTTCTATCGTCGCCTGGCAACCTGTATTGTTGTTATCGTTGATTAGAGCTGAAGAGAATAAAGCTACAAAAACTTATTCAGCATTTCATGTAATACTGTAGTTGTGTTTGTGTATTAAATCATTTTATGCTCGACCATGCCGAAATGTAGTAATTATACACCTGGTAGCAGTCTTTTAATGCATGTCATTAAAGTACATACACCTACTCATTAAAGTACAGGTGTTCAGCCAATGACAAGTCAGCTTTGTACCGTTATAAAACCTCAGCCAATGACAAGTCAGCTTTGTACCGTTATAAAACCGCAAGTATCGATTATTCTCGGATATGCAATCGAAAGAGAATTAACGAAAAGTCACGGAGGCTGGAAATCCAATACTGTCGCAGAAGGTTATGTTCTGTTACTATAATAATTAGCGTTAATTGTAAATAATATTCAAATAAATTCAATTTGTCATCTCGTTTTTCAATTCTAAATCAATTTTCAGGTTATACCAGAGTAATGTTCATCTTATTCTGTGCCAAGGTCAATGAAATTCGGCCTCGGAAAAAATCAATACTTTCGCGTCTGCGCACATCTTACAATTCAAGTCAGTTCGCACATAACCGTAATTTTGAATACTTTCAAGTTACAAATATGGTCGAGCATAAAAAGTCGTATGAAACTTGCCTATAATTGTAATTAAGACGCTCGTATGAAAATTATGAAACTCGCTTGCGCTCGTTTCATAAACAAACATACTTGCGTCTTAATTACTACCATTATAGGCTCGTTGCATAATGTACTATTAAAATGGTGTGTACCCTTCAAGAGAGAACGTAACTCATTCCTATTGATTAAATTTACGAAATTACACAAAATAAGCTGCGTTTTCATTCTACAATCAACTGATAACAAAAATACAGGTTGCCAGGCCACGATAGAATACAAAAGATGCGAAAACAAATGAATGAGACTTATAAACAATTGAATGCTCTTTCATATTTAAGTATAAAAATATAGAGTTGCCATTTGAAATTTCAAAGTGGGGTGGGTGGGGGTGGAGGTGAAATCTAAAATACAATTAAGCCTGACTTCAGACTTCCCCCTCAATTGCTAAATTGACGTATTTTTTTGTTTAAACTGAATTAAATTTAAATAATTAGTTATTTAGACTGGGAAGTTTTGAAATGAAAGCCCTGTATATTCGAACAAACATTACTGTTAGGTTTTGCTATACAGAGAATCTGTAAATTAATAGGAATTTTTATGAGTAATAATATTTTTATTTTTTATTCTTTTGTAATACAAATTTACAGTAATTTAGTGATTAATTTTACAGCAATATCCTACACTAAGTTTTGATCCCATGTATATAAGGATCTATATAAGTGAATATCAGTTGAGAATAATGTAAATCGTTACGCAAGGACCTTTTTATATAAAGCGATTCAATATTTAAAAAAATATTATGAAATGCAAACCACTTATCACAGGCGTATGAAATGTTGTACATTTATCATTATCAACCAGATATGCCAATGATCAAATTTTGATGAAAAATGTTATGTTTTATTTAACGACGCTCGCAACAGCAGAGGTTATATCAGCGTCGCCGGATGTGCCGGAATTTTGTCCCGCAGGAGTTCTTTTACATGCCAGTAAATCTACTGACATGAGCCTGTCGCATTTAAGCACACTTAAATGCCATCGACCTGGCCCGGGATCGAACCCGCAACCTTGGGCATAGAAGGCCAGCGCTATACCAACTAGCCAACCAGGTCGACAATTTTGATGAATATAGCTTCATAAGTATATATATATAATTTGAACTGGTAATGGAAATTACGGGAAAACGGCTGAACGGATTTTAATGAATGGCCCGTCATTTTGAAGCTTGGCATCCAAGGATTTTCAGAAAAATAGTAACTTTCAGTGAAGCGTTAGTTTTCCTACATAATTTTCCTATTTTCCAAAATCCATCTTTCGTCAGTTCTGAGAACTAAATGCATTTCAGAATAAAACAAAACACACACTACAATAAACAATAGGCTATTACACGAAGGACATGACCTGTAGGATCACTGACGTATTTAGAGCTCAAATTCAATTGGTTATTAAAAACTTCAAGACTTACTAAAAATAATTTACAGGTCTGATTTTGCGGTGTGTAATTTTCTGAGTACAGCTGTGTATTGGATATTAAAATCAAATCTGAGGTGCTTTGATGACATTATTACCATTAGAAATGAAGTATTATTATAGTTAATGCCATGATGTGACTATTTTTAATTAATATAAGTACATATTAATGCTATATTGATGATATGAAAGTGAAACATTTTGGGCTTAGCCTATATAAGTAGATGTAAAGACTATCTTAAATTAGATCTTCATTTCTATAATTTACTGAGTGGCGGCTATATACATAAGAGAATAATATTTTTATTAAAAATCAAATATTTTTATAGTTATTAATCAAATGGCGTTGGGTCTTTTTCATATACTTAATGGGGGTGTGGTGTAGATGTTTATATGCGTCATTCTCTTCAATATTGGCTCGAGAGAGCGTAAAAATTACAGTTCCTAAGCAAATACCAAAAGGATTACTTACTGATAAAATAAGAGGCCTAGAAAAGTTTGTAGTCTCCCGATCATTTCAGCAAGATCTCTTAGCAGGATAAAATGATTTTACCCTCTACATTTCAAGCTCTACATGCAGCAGCTATACCAAAATGCTGTGTCTATTGTTCGAAAGCATAACAAACTTGACATTTTTTTAACTTTCACCTACAATACACAATGACCTGAAATAGCTATTTCTTTACTCCTACATGAAAAACCCAATGATCGTCCTGACATTGTTGCTTGCGTTTTCGCGTTGAAACTCAAAAACTGAAGATGGATAGGTTCAAGAAAAAGTATTTGGCATAACAAAAACCATTCAGATGGATTAAGTTTCATTTTTATGGAAGCAAATAACTTTCAAAATGTCTGATAATCTTCATTGAAAATAAATCTGAAATATTTTATTTGAATGTGTAATGAACTTAGTTTGCAGCATTTGCTGCACAAGCCACTAGTATATAAAATAACTATATAATTATTGATTTTACTATTGTGAATCCTTATAACATATGGAATTTGGAAATTTCAGGGGGATCTGTTGCAGTGGCGGTTCCTCGGGGGAGGGAAGGGAGGAACGTCCTCCTCACATTTTCTTCTTTTGAAAATAAATACCAAATAAAATATGTGCCTTGAAATTCAAGGAAGATTCGATAATTTTTAAGTTCACAGCTATAAGAAAACCTCGGTTGATCGAGTTTTAAACAATGCGCGCTCATGTGCTGCTAGAAAACTGTGAGAAAGTTTAGAGATTGTTTGTGTGGAGGAAAGTCAATCCATTCCTCCTCTACTGCAGTTAACACACATAGACAACAGCGCACTAGCGGCCAGAGAAAGAAGCAGAGTTTTAAAGTGAGTAAATGAACGGAGAGGGAGGAGATCCTCCTCTGAATCAGCGTATGGGCGGAAAATAGAAACAGACTGGTCGTGCAGCAAGCTCGCTACCGCTGCCATCTAACGATGCTGCATTCAACCAGACTACAACACATCTAGGAGGAGACACAACAAAAACAGTTTTAACGCAACGCTATGAAAGACACCATATAAACTTTTTTTTTTAATTATAAATCAAAAATATTATTCATTGCACTTTATATAAGCTACTATTCATGGTTTGAAACTTTCAAGTATATCTGAAACTTAAAGTCGTGTTTATATAAAACAAAGAGGAAGTAGTTCTACGTTAGTATCGCAGATCTTTTTGGCCCCTGAAATTCACTTCCGTTCATTGTGTACTAGACAGGGCAACAGCCAAGTTGTCAGTTTTTTACAAATATATTTGAAATTGAAAGTAGGTACTCCAAACTACATTATTTTTAACAAAAAAATTGGCCACAGGCAACTTTGAACAATAATGGTAGTATGACTTTACAAGAACTGATATTCTTCAAAGCATGTGATACTGAACTTGTAAAATGTACATGTGGCAACACAGACCACGTGGGTGGGTGCAGTGTTCTCGCTTTCCTCAGATTATTTCCCATTCCCATTTCCGTGGTTCCGATTACGTGTTAGTAGCTAGTCTCTTCCAACACGTGTGATGCTGTAGTGTGCTGGAAAAATTCTGCGAGGTGAATTTCCTTGTAATTGTTAATTTGTGCAATTATTCAACAATGAATGGAAGTGAAAACATTATATATTATGGACAATTTAGGAAACTCAGTTTACAAGAACAGATTATTGCTATACAGAAGGGAAGGCCAACCCCAACACTGCCTGGTCTTACATGTATGCATGTAGGCTAATTTGTAGCATGTTTCATTCAAGAAGGTGTCATTTCGTCCTGTTACCTTCTTTCCTCCTCTTAAGAAATGCGCAGGAGCCGCCACTGATCTGTTGGGCTGGTTATGTCTGGCTAACCCCTTTGGTCATACCTATCTGCTCCGATGACGAAACCTGTATGTAGTACTGAAAATATCTATATATATAATTTGAACTGGTAATGGAAATTACGGGAAAACGGCTGAACGGATTTTAATAAATGGCCCCTCATTTTGAAGCTTGGAACCCAAAGTTTTTCGGAAAAGTAGTAGTTTTCAGTGAAATATCAATTTTCCTACATGATTTTCCTATTTTCCAAAATCCATCTGTTTTCAGTCTTGAGAACTAATTTTATCGAATCACGGCCGACTTGATTGAATTTCAGAACAAAACACACACTACAATAAACAATAGGCTATTACACGAAGGCCATGACCTGCAGGATTGCCGACATATTTAGAGCTCAATTCAATTTGTTATTAAAAACTGATTCTGCAGTGTATAATAATTTTCTGAGTACAGCTGTGTATTGGATATTCAAATCTACGAAACTTGAGGTAGTTTGATGACATTATTATCATTAGAAATTAAATATTATTATAGTTAATATCATGATGCATCTATTTTTCATTAATTGTACATAATATCGATGCTATATTGATGACATGAAAGTGAAACGTTTTGTGGTTATGTAAGTAAATGTAGAGAATATCTTAATTTAGATCTTCATTTCTATAATTTATTGAGTGACTGCTATATATAACTACAAAACTTAAGTAAGATAATAATATTGTTATTAAAAATCAAATATTTTTATACTTATTAACCCAGTCGGTTTGGGTCTTTTTCATATACTTAATGGCGGTGTAGTGTAGATATTGATGTGTCATTGTCTTCAGTATTGGCTCGAGAGAGCGCAAAAATTACAGTTCCTAAGGAAAATATATAAAAAGGTATTACTTACTGATAAAATAAGAGGCCTAGAAAATTTTGTAGTCTCCAGATCATTTCAGCAAGATCTCTTAGTACATTTCAAGTTCTACATGCAGCAGCTATACGAAAATGCTATTGTTGGAAAGCTTAGCAAACCTGACATTTGTTTAACTTTTGCCTACAATCCACAATGACCTGAAATAGCTACTGCTATCGTCCTGACATTGATACTTGCGTTTTCGCGTTGAAACTCGAAAACTGAAGTTGGATAGGTTCAAGAGAAAGTATTTGGCCTAAAAAAATCCATTCAGAGGGAGTATGTTTCATTATTATGGAAGCAAATAACTATCAAAAAGACAAGTATTCTTCATTGAAAATAAATCTGAAAAATTTTTATTTGAACGTCTAAAGAACAGAGTTTGCAGCAGAATTTGCTGCACAAGCCACTAGTTAAGTGGAAAACCAAAATATCTATTACTGATCAGATTCGACGTAAAAGCTGAAAAACACACGATAAGTAAGGAATTTTAAAAGTCAACCTATGTCATATTATAGGATTATGAACTTAGAAAACTCAACCCTGTGTAACATGGATTAGAAGAATCTAGCCATGTCTGTGTAGAACAAGGCAGGTAAATCGGCGGGTATGAATCACCACCAATACGCCATAATTGTGTGCCAAACCGTGGCTCTTGGCCCCGGTCCAAGGCGCCCATCAATAGAGGTGTTGTTGCTGTATTGATGGCGATTTCGCGTGCCTCTGGCTCTCCCAAATATAGAGAGAAAATGGAATTTTATCGCGCGCTCTGAATCCAGGTCATCGAAACCACGACCCCTCGGTTACTGCATACAACAGATTTCGTCGAAACTTCGCAGCAACACTCCATTACAGTCACTTAATACATATGAGAGCTCTATCAACAATGGTCTTCAACTCATGGTCCGCAAGTTCGAAGCCTGAATGGGACATGGTTCTTTCTCTTCTCGTTTCCTCTTCTTCCCACATCACTACCTGTTCTTTTCCTTTCATCTTCACTTCCTGTTTCTCCAGTCCGCACTCCTATCTACCTTCCTTCCTCATTTTATCTCTTCCTTCTGAGTTTTCATTCTTTTTCTCTCCAACGTTAATTCCTTATTTGAATATACATCTTGATTACACAACTTTTAACATTGTATCACTTCGGAATATGTATGGTAAGAACTTTCTTGTGTTAAATTTTAACATACCTTGTTAACATGTTTCGACCTATTTTCGGTCATCTTCGGAACTGGTCGTTGTTGGCCTTGGCGCCTCTTGTTTCCTGTGTGGGTGCATTCGTAGTGTATAGTCAAAGAGTGTATGTGTTTTGAAATTGAGTTGTGTGTTGAGAATATCGTTGGGGTGTGTTTTTGTGTGTCTGTATATTTCATATTGTTCTAGAGTGTTGGGTTTCTGGCTTTTTGGTTGGATGTGCAGTATTTCCATGTCTGTGGTGATGTCTCCGTAGGTGTGGTTGGCATTTGTGATGTGTTTTGCAAATGTGGAGGTGTTTTGTAATTTTGTTATGGCTGTGATGTGTTCTTTGTAACGTGTTTGAAATCATCTGCCTGTCTGTCCTATGTAGAAGTTGTTGCAGGTGTTACATTTGAGTTTGTATACGCCTGTGTGGTTGTATTTGTTTGAGATGTTTTTGTAGGGTATTATTTGTTCTGTATGCGTTGTTGTAGTTCAATTTCTTGAATGAGGTTGCAATTTTATGTGTGTTTTTGTTTTCGTATGTTAGTGCATAAAATTCCAACCTCATTCAAGAAATTAAACTACAACATCGCATACGGAACAAATGACACTCTACAAAAACATCTCAACACACAAACAACACAAACAAACAAATACAACCACACAGGCGTATACAAACTCAAATGTAACACCTGCAACAACTTCTATATAGGACAGACAGGCAGATCGTTTCAAACACGTTACAAAGAACACATCACAGCCATAACAAAATTACAAAACACCTCCACATATGCAGAACACATCACAAATGCTAACCACACCTACAGAGACATCAACACAGACACGGAAATACTACACATCCAACCAAAAAGCCAGAAACTCAACACACTAGAACAATATGAAATATACAGACACACGAAAACACACCCCAACGATATTCTCAACACACAACTCAACTTCAAAACACACACACACCCTTTGACTCTACACTATACCACAGGAACACACCCTCACAGGAACCAAAACAAGAGGCGCCAAGACCAACAACGACCATTTCTGAAGATGACCCATAAATAGGTCGAAACATGTAAACGAAGTACGTTGAAATTTAACACAGGAACGTCTTACCATACAAATTCCTTATTTGAATTCTTTATTTTTCTCTTTCTTCATTTTTTCTTTCTTCTTGCGTTTTTTCTTTCCCCATTTCATCATTCACATTTTCTACGGTTCTATTCATCATTCGTGTATATCCATTTCATTTATTCTATTCAGTAACCTCCTTTTTTCTCTTATGTTTTAAGTGAAAACATCTTATACGAAATCGGAAGGGTTAAAATATGCAAGGAAAAATGTCACTTTTTCACTTAACACAATGCAGTACATCACATTTACAGGCTATATCGAAAAAAGTGGGTAAAACTTCAAGTATAGATTCCTCATATGTATAGATGAAAAAATGTTTATATAAACATGGGTAAGGAAAGACTTGGTTTCTGAGTAGATCTTGTAAGTATGATCATAGTGCACATCAGTACAGACTTTTAACTATCTTATACAGTGAATAGCTCGCTTATAAGTCGTGTCTAAATTCCAAATAATCACTACATGTGTCGTGTATACCAATACAACTGTTACACAGCTACGTCATACAGTCTGATCCGTTTGGGTATGGATAATATTAATTTATTATTATAAAGCTATTATGATAGTAGAAAAAATTATGATTAAATTATGATTAAAATATGAAAGTTTCCATCTATGACAATCAAAAATGCATAACCTGAAAATCGTA
The DNA here is from genome assembly GCF_040183065.1 of Periplaneta americana. NCBI lineage: Eukaryota > Metazoa > Arthropoda > Insecta > Blattodea > Blattidae > Periplaneta > Periplaneta americana. The sequence goes on along the minus strand of NC_091130.1, from coordinate 8,771,609 downwards.
GATGATTAAAATGGCTACTACAAATCAACAGCGGGCACAATGTGTTCTTTGGTACGCTAAATTTGAGAGTGTTAAAAGAGTTCAAAGGGAATTTCGACATGGGTACGGTGTGTGTAATGTACCTAAATACGATTCCATAATGTTGTGGTATCGAACATTTGTAGAAACAGGTTCTGTGTTAAAAACATACAGGAGGTCGCAGGCGAAACCCAGTACGAGAAGCAGCTATCTCTTGGCTTGGCCCCCAAGCTCGCCAGATATAACCCTTCCTGATTTCTTCGTGTGGGGTTTTGTTAAAGACATTGTCTACTCACAGAAACCCAGGAACATTGATGATCTGAGAGTAAAAATTACTCAAGATTTTCAACAAATCACCCCTCTTATGTTACAACGGACATGGGCTGAATTGCATCACCGTTATGAGTTGTGCAGGGTGCGCAATGGGGGTCATGTTGAGCTCTGAGGAATCTCCCATCTTTCAGTGTTGTATGCACAAAGTTTCAACAGATAAAGTTCTGTAGTAAATGTTTCACGGTGTTTTTTATTTTATCCATACCCAAACGGATCACCCTGTACTTCCGTGATTATTTTATTACAGAAGGTAACAGAACAACTGAGATTCTCTACTGTATCCGATAGTGTGCGCTAGTGTGCCGCGCTAATTATCTATACTATAATTGGGTCTGGTCGATTACCACGCTATATTTTGATTAAAGCGTACAGCTAAGAGGATTTTGTGTGCATAACTATAGCAAAAAAATTTCCATGTAGCCTATAGTTATACACTCCATTAGTACAGTCCAGGATAACAGAGAGGGTTTGGAATTGAACGGGTTACATCAACTGCTTGCATATGTGGACGAATTGAATATGTTAGGAGAAAATCCACAAACGATTAGGGAAAACACGGAAATTTTACTTAAAACAAGTAAAGCGATACGTTTGGAACTAGATTCAGAAAAGAGAAAGTATATGATTATGTCTCGTGACCAGAATATTGTACGAAATGGAAATATATAAACTGAAAATATATCCTTTGAAGAGATGGAAAAATTCAAATATCTTGAAGCAACAGTAACAAATATAACTGACACTCGAGAGGAAATTAAACGCAGAATAAATATGAGAAATGCCTGTTATTACTCGGTTGAGAAGGTTTTGTCATCCAGTCTGCTCTCAAAAACGCTGAAAATTAGAAGTTATAAAACAGTTATATTACCGGTTGTTCTGTATGGTTGTGAAATTTGGACTTTCACTTTCAGAGATGAACAGAGGTTAAGGGTCTTCGAGAATAAGATGTTTAGGAAAATATTTGGGGCTAAGAGGGATGAAGTTGTAGGAGAATAAATAAAGTTACACAACGCAGAACTATACACATTGTATTCTTCACCTGACATAATTAGGAACATTAAATCCAGATGTATGTGATGGGCAGGGCATGTAGCACGTATGGACGAATCCAGAAAAGGATATAGAGTTTTAGTTGGGAGACCGGAGGGAAAAAGACCTTTGGGGAGGCCGAGACGTATATGGGAGGATAATATTAAAATGGATTTGAGGGAGATGGGATATGATTGTAGAGACTGAATTAATCTTGCTCAGGATAGGGACCGATGGCGGGCTTATGTGAGGGCAACAATAAACCTGCGGGTTCCTTAAGAGCCATAGGTAGAAAGTTATACACTGCTTATACATCCATCTCTTATGCATGGCAACTTTCTCTCATATACAGTTTATTAGTATGATCTTATCTATGTAAGAGTGACACAGTTACCATAGCAACGAAATGCATATCAAAAATGAAACCAAATCCCTCTAAAGCATAATAATATCTATTTGGAACCAAACTGTTAATATGTACAGAAGATACGGTCATTTCAAACTTGTATATAGGAAAAAACATAAGACAAGGGGGACACGTCTAGTGTGCGAAAAAGACGTACGTCCAGTAAGTAAAACATTTGTTTATTTACCAAAATAATAAATTAATTACAGTGTTTTCGCAACAGAACTTAATCCATAAACTATTCACTTCTTCTAACACCAATGCCAGTCTACTTGCCTTTTCACTTTGTAGCTCCCAAAATCCCTTTAGTTCAGCAACTTTAACAGTTGAGAAACTGTGGTTAAATAAATCACGAGACCCTAGACATCGGGTGATGGGGTCAGTGTTGGAAACTTTACGCAAAAAAAAAACTTGGAAGGTCAAATGTTACAGTGCCGCATTCTGGTGGCGAATCATAGTGCCAAACAAATTCAAGCTGTACTGCGCAGGACGATAAAACATCCTTGTAGAAGTGACGTCATTCAGGTCTTCGATCAGCTCGATGAGAGATCTACCTACAATCGTAGGAACCGATCACGAGGAAAATATTTTAACACAGTTAGGTAAACAAAGGACTGCGTCTGAAGCTGAAATGCTAGAGCGCTGGCTTTTCATAGAGGCGTTCCGGGTTCGAACCCCGGCCTGATTGTGGTGGACAAAGCAGACGTTGCAATCATTACACCAAACTCGGCACCTCTCTTGCATGTCCAGTATCATCTGACATATAATAGGCTAAGTGGTGTAAAATGGGTTTTCGCTCCAAGCCCTGAAGCTATTCGGTAGCATGGGATATTGATGAAATGTCATTGCTTTTTTTTATTTATAAAACAGTCATATTACCGGTTGTTCTTTATGGTTGTGAAACTTGGACTCTCACTTTGAGAGAGGAACAGAGATTAAGGGTGTTTGAGAATAAGGTTCTTAGGAAAATATTTGGGGCTAAGAGGGATGAAGTTACAGAAGAATGGAGAAAGTTACACAACACAGAACTGCACGCATTGTATTCTTCACCTGACATAACTAGGAACATTAAATCCAGACCTTTGAGATGGGCAGGGCATGTAGCACGTATGGGAGAATCCAGTAATGCATATAGAGTGTTAGTTGGGAGGCCGGAGGGAAAAAGACTTTTAGGGAGGCCGAGATGTAGATGGGAAGATAATATTAAAATGGATTTGAGGGAGGTGGGATATGATGGTAGAGACTGGATTAATCTTGCTCAGGATAGGGACCGATGGCGGGCTTATGTGAGGGCGGCAATGAACCTCCGGTTTCCTTAAAAGCCAGTAAGTAAGTAAGTAAGTAAGTAAGTCATTATTTTTTTTAACATTAAAACGATGCCCTTTAATACAGTAATTTATCTTATGTTAAAACAAAGCATGTAATTTTTGTGTTGCATTTTTGTCATTTCTGTTAGATAGTTTTTTTAGGTCATTAAAGTTATGTATAGCTGAAAATAACGAAAAAAAAAAATTAAAGAATGGAAATTTTGTTTTTAACTCTAAAAAAATAAAAAAATGTTTCAGTTTTTAAAACCTGTGTTTATTTTGGCTCTATTACAATTTAAAGCCCCTCAGAACGAATTTAAAGGGACCAGCGTGCCCAACAGTGCATATTACTGTGGAATCCCGGCCATCAAGTCACTCAATTGAGTGCGCTCCTTGTATAATGATAGTTTATTTTTATTATTTAACTTATTATTTGACTTAATATATGTCAACTTTATTTATTTATTTATTTTTAATTTGCTAATATTTGTAACATAACATATGATATATACAGAAAAACTTTAGCTCGCCCCTGAAAGAGTAGAACTCGTGCTCAGGGGCGGATTCCTGAATTGAAATTAATAATTATACAATACAATTTGTCTTATGTCTACTATGAAATTAGAATATATAAATTTAAATTTACAATTTTTCAATTTTTATAAAATTCATACCTAACTTTTTTAATTTAATATAGAACTATTAGAATTGACACGATTAGGATATTTAAATATAAATTTGTTATATATTCTTGAGCCTAAATTACTACTATGATTAAATACTGTAACAGTGTTGCAATTTGGTTCAAACAATATTAAAGAATTCATACCTTTTGTTTCATATCTTTGAGAATACAATTCAAAATTATTTCGATTTTTATGTATGAATTTTATTAATAGAATATAATAAATTTGTCTTTTGTTAAGTACATTAAAGTCTAAAAACAATTTTTGAAATGGAAAGTCAATAGGTTTATGAAGACACATTTTAATTATTTTCTTCTGTAATAAATAAAGTGGATTAAAATTGGATTTAAATGAGCTACCCCATCCTATAATTCAATACATAATTACCGACTGAAATAAAGTTAAATATATTGTGCGTAATAAACTTATTGACAAGTAATTCCTCAATAAAACAAAATAATAGTAAAAAATACAATGCTAGGATGGCATAATAGTACATTATGCAACGAGCCTATAATGGTAGTAATTAAGACGCGAGTATGTTTATGAAACGAGCGAATGCGAGTTTCATAATTTTCATATGCGCGTCTTAATTACCATATAGGCAAGTTTCATAAGACTTTTTATGCTCGACCATATTTCTAACTCGAAATTATTATTCATAAGTATTCATGTTATTCTTATCTGACTGGGGAGCGGAACTGTCCTTGTGCAATATCTCGTAAATTGTGAGATGTGCGCAGACGCGAAAGTATTGATTTTTTCCTAGAAACAAATGTCATTGACCTTGATATAATCTAGAGAGTAAAATAAACATTAATCTTGATATAACCTTGAAATTGATTTAGACATTGAAAAACGAGATGACAAATTGAATTTATTTGAATATTATTTACAATTAACGCTAATTATTATAGTAACAGAACATAACCTTCTGCGACAGTATTGAATTTCCAGCCTCCGTGACGTTTCGCTAGTTGTCTTTCGATTGCATATCCGAGAATAATCGATACTTGCGCTTTCATATTGCTTTCTGATTGGTGGAACACCTGAACTTTATTGAATAGGTGTACTTTAATGAGGACCATTAAAGGGCTGCTACCAGGTGTATAATTACTACATTTCGGCATGGTCGAGCATAAAACAATTTTTATCTCGAAAAAGAAGCAAAAACTAGCAAAATTGTATTAAACTTTTTTGTTTTGAAATATCTAAAAAAATAACCCTATAATATTGATTACATTACTTACGGTTACCATTTATATATCTTGGTAACATGTTTTAAGCATCTGTTAACACACGTAACGCAAAGAACTGTTTTAAATCATTAAATCAAATCAAATAAGACTTAAAATCCCATTATGGAATCCGTCAGACAATTAATTACTATTTCTCAGAGGTTTTGTAGTGAATAGATGAGTGTTGCCTGTTTCAAATTAAGGTACGACAAAGCGAACGTGTAAGAGGCGATATAGAAAATCTATAAAAACCATTAGAAATGCGATGACAACATAATGTTTAATTGGATCTGATGGCAATACGTTCCATGGATCTAAATTGGATTAAATCGGCTCCGTATTGAATATAATTGCTGACTTGCGGCGACGGTGATGAAAATTCGGATTCCAAAACGGAAGAGAGTTTTGTTTAATCCCGCTGGAAACTAAATAAAGAGATATGGAATTACCAAACTGTATAGTAAATAATAAACTGAAATGTTACACGATGAAATACAAAATATTAACAAAATCTCTCACTTAGTTGTAACATCACGCTAATGATATCCAATCTTTCTGTCTGCCTTTGTTATTATTTAATCGTTCAGAAATGTTCTTTACCAAAGATAACAACACAACATTATTTAATAGATAATCTTTGTAGGTACCGATTAAAATTGCCAGTAGGGGTGTAACGCATATGCAATTTTTTACTTCGTGTGACGGACACATTTTTTTGTGAATTCGAGTCCCGCCAAGGGAACACATGTTTGAGTATGCCAACTTTATATCTCATGTAGTCTTGTGTGGAGGCTATGTCAGAAGAAGAATATCATTAATAGGTAAGATATAGAAAGTCAAGGAAATGGATTCAGAGAAAAAAAAGTGAAATTAATAACCTATTTTTTTGTTCATTGCACTGATGAAGGGCGCATTGTAGTCTCCATATACTATTACCAATAAACAATCTGAAGCCTACGGTAAGGAACAATGGTTCGATGTTATTTGCTGTAATGTGACTTGATGTGTGGTGTGAGGTGTGAGATGTGATGTGTGAGGTGTGAGTTGTGAGGTGTGATGTGCGAGGTGTGATGTGTGAGGTGTGAGGTGTGAGGTGTGATGTGTGAGGTATGATGTGTGAGGTGTGAGATGTGAGGAGTGATGTGTGAGGTGTGATGTGTGAGGTTTGATGTGTGAGGTGTGATGTGTGAGGTGTGATGTGTGAGGTGTGAGATGTGAGGTGTGATGTGTGAGGTGTGATATGTGAGGTGTGATGTGTGAGGTGTGATGTGTGAGGTGTGATGTGTGTGATGTGAGATGTGAGTGGTGTGATGTGTGAGGTGTGATGTGTGAGGTGTGTGGTGTGAGATGTGAAGTGTGATGTGTGAGGTGTGATGTGTGTGGTGTGAGATGTGAAGTGTGATGTGTGAGGTGTGATGTGTGAGGTGTGATGTGTGTGGTGTGAGATGTGAAGTGTGATGTGTGAGGTGTGATGTGTGAGGTGTGATGTGTGAGGTGTGATATATCATTCAGTAGTGGGCTAGTTTATCTTCCATTCTATTTATTAACTTGTATTCATTTCAAACTTACTAGCAATAAAATAAATAAATAAAAAATAAATAAATATAATATATTATATTATATTATATTATATTATATTATATTATATTATATTATATTATATATGATATGATATGATATGATATGATATGATATGATATGATATGATATGATATGATATGATATGATATGATATATGATATGATACGATACGATACGATATATTATGATATGATATGATATGATATGATATGATATGATATGATATGATATGATATGATATGATATGATGAGTCACCGGCGTGGCTCAGTCGGTTAAGGCGGTTGCCTGCCGGTCTGAAGTTGCGTTCGGGCGCGGGTTCGATCCCTCTTGGGCTGATTTTCCATACTATCTCTGAAATTAAATCCTTAGAATAAAATCCTGCTGAAAAAGCATTCAACAAATTTAATTAAGGAAGAGTAGTTATATTACTAGATCTTAATAAAAATCATCATATAGTTATACTAGCTATGAATCGCACTTATTAATTAACCAACTCCGTTCTGGTTGGGTTTTTTTTTCCGAGATTTTCCAAAAGAGTAAGGCGAATGTCAGGTAATCTATGGCGAATCCTCGGCCTCATCTCGCCAAATACCATCTCGCTATCACAAATCCCATCGACGCTAAATGACCTAGTAGTTGATATAGCGTCGTTAAATAGCCAACTAAAATATGTATAAAAATAATATTAAAAAATAAATTTCTTTTAATTTTCCGCGCCGTGAATCGAACCTCGGAACGTTTTGTTGGGAAGCGCACACATTTTCTGCAATAGTCCAGGCCAGATTATTTTACGGGCGTTATTAATAACTGTGACTCAAATTCCTAGGTCTGTTATGTAACGCTAAAACCCAATCTGTGATACTTATGTGGCTGCAATACTGAAGTCTCTATCAAGTTTATTCCATGTGCTTTATTAAATGCAGGTGAACTCAATACTTAATCTTCATACGTAGAGCTCAAGTAATTTATATTAGTTGTAAATGGTTGCTGGTCTTTAAGAAGACAAATAGAAACTCAAATCATTAAGTTTTAGTTCAACTGAGAGTTTCCAGGCTTTCCTTCTGCTTAAGTGTCACAATATCATTAAAAATTCTACAATCTCGAGATTCTAACAGAAACTGCAAGTATTCCACACAACAATATTAATCACCGATCAGGGTTCCAACATCGTAAAACGTAACTGTACATGTAATGATGTGTGCCACTAGCGCACTCTGTTTGGGGGTCGGAGAAACACACTGCAGTATTGTTCACTTGTTTTATCGATCGTGATGCAATTTTAAATATTCAATGCGTATGAACAAATGAACAGAGACCACATGTGATGGCTCCACTTCCGTCTTGTTTGGCTAATATCGCAATCAATTTACCAACAGTCAACTGTTTCCACTTAAGGACTCTCTGCCCCTGATTAAACGGGATACCATGGCAACAATGCCGTGGTATTGTGAGGGAAATGCAAGTAGCGTTTTCGTAGAGAACAAAATGAAATTTACATGAAACAGTTTACAGTAGCTTGAAATAATAATTTCATGTTAAGCAAAATCTAGTTCACCATCATCAATACCGTAATGAGAATAATCATATTACAATCATCATTATCTCCTTGTCATATTTTTTCTCATCAACACGCAAATTCCATTGTTCCAAGGCAAAAGATGATTTCTATATTTTGCGAAAACGAGATTTTGCGATATATTTTGCATCCTGGTGGTAAATTTATTGCCGCAAAACATGACACGCATATCTATATATTGTATTATTATTATTATTATTATTATTATTATTATTATTATTATTATTATTATTATTATTATTATTATTTGGGGCTAAGAGGGATGAAGTTACAGGAAAATGGAGAAAGTTACACAACACAGAACTGCACGCATTATATTCTTCACCTGACATAATTAGGAACATTAAATCCAGACGTTTGAGATGGGCAGGGTACGTAGCACGTATGGGTGAATAAAAAATGTAGGTATATACTGCGTGTTCAGTTCAAAGTGTGTCATGGCTCGCTGTATGACGTCATGTGACTAGCCGATGAGCCTAGAGAATTCAATCTTCCTACACTTCCGCAGAGGCGTATTAAATATATGCCAGAGAAGTTGCCTAGCAAGTACGGCGTTCATTCTGAAGAGTACTTACCGATACGTACGGTAACTCCAGTAGTGGCAGGAATGGGAACTGTTTGGAAACATGTACTGGGGTGAGTTTTTTCTTGCTGTCGGGATATGGGGAGAGGGTTAATACGATTACTTACGTACAGTATTTGTTGACATTAATTTCGATTGTCAACATGGACACGGAGCATTTGATTTGTATTGTGGAATGTTACCGTACGCAACAGATGATAACAAATACCCTGCGTACGACTTGCCCGAGCAAAACACAGTTCGAAAGAGGTTATGGTAGCACACAGACCGTACAGACCGCCATCTGTTGCTACGACGTTCAAGTTATACCGTACACGTTCTCAAGTTCAGATTGAACGCGTTGATTAATATAATAATAATAATAATAATAATAATAATAATGATTTATTTTAGCTGGCAGAGTTAAGGCCGTAAGGCCTTCTCTTCCACTCAACCAGCAAAAAGTGTATATACATATGCATGAACTTACAAAGAATTCAACAATTTGATTTAGATGAGAGTTACATGTATACAAGAGTTATTTACGAATTAAACAACAAAATACTATGAACTATTAATTAAACACTGAAATAAACTGTGTAGCAGAATTAAGCTAAAATACATAGAATGTTAATATATTTCAAATGATATTAGATAATAGAAAGAGATTATTATGAGACAATTTTGAAAATACAGCACTATCAGGATGATGTCTAAAGGAAGAAGTAACAATGTAGTCAGTGATAGTTTAAGTCAGTATGATTGGAGTGAAATGCTAAGAAGGTTATCTTTTAAGCTGTTCTTAAAGGTGTTTATTGTCTTGCAGCCCCTAATACTTTGTGACAAGGAATTCCATTGACGCGAGGTGGATATTGTAAAAGATGAGGAATAACAAGATGTTCTATGAAGAGGTATATTTAGCGTGCCACAGATAAGTGATCTGGTATTTACGTCGTGGTTAGAGTATAGATAAGAGAAACGAGACGAAAGGTAATTTGGTGTTGAGGTGTGCAGAATTCGAAAGAGTAAAGACAAAGAGTGTAATAGGCAACTTCTCTGACATAAAAGCTGAAACTCGTTTCAAATCGCTGACTCACAACAGTGACGTCATGACACACTTTGAAATGAACACCCAGTAGAGTGTTAATTGGGAGACAGGAGGGAAAAAGACCTTTGGGGAGGCCGAGACGTAGAAGTGACGATAATACAGTAGAACTTGGTTATAGCGACCTCGTTTTGTGCGACACCTCGCCTATAACGTCAAATATTCTGTGGTCCCAACTAATTCCCCATAAGACATATGCTTTCCTACCTTGCTTAATACGACAAAGGCATATGCGTCTACCTCGCATATAATGTCACTTTCAACCTCAGTTTGGAATAAGATTTTCTAAGAACCAAAGTATTTTAAGAAATGTTTTGTTGAAAACTGACCCTGACAAATTCTTTACAGTCCCCTTCTGTCATAGACCTCTGGAATGCGGGCGGATTCCCCACCCCATTGTAACCTGCCCGAATTCACGCGGTATTAGATCAGTTTCGACAGGAAGTTTTCACTAAGTGCACGCATTTTAATGCAGTATGGCCACTAAAAGAAGTGAGTGACGCTTTAGAAGTCATTAGAATTGTGAACATGTTCTATGAAGCTAGGGGAGGGAGCAGTGAAATTGCAACTGAAATTATGAACATAGAACGTAATTTAGCCCTAGAAAGTGTGTATTGGGCAAGTAGAAGACAACAGAGTAAAATGACTGATTACTTTACTTCTAAGTAAAGTAGTTTGATGAGTACTGAACAAACTGTTTTAATACAGAATACTGTATTTATAATTGTAGGCCTACGTGTATTTTATAATGTTCATGGTAGGCTTAAAAGTGGATACATAAATCTAAAATAAGTCTAATTAAGTTTGTTATGTTTCATTTTCCACCTCACTAGATTAATAATATGAATCTCGGTTACTACGACACTCGTTTATAACAACATAATTTTCAAGGTCCCTTGTATGTCGTTATAACCAAGTTCTACTGTATTAAAATGGATTTGAGGGAGGAGGGATATGATGATAGAGACTGGATTAGGGGAGAGTCGGGTAGTATTGGACATCGGGTAGTATCGGACAGTGCGTTTCTTTCATCTACCACCATATGGTAGTACCTGAATGACATGGTTACTTTTCTCTATGCGACACCACAGAAACGTAACCATGTCAATCAGGTACTATCATCGTGTGGTAGATGAAAGAAACGCACTGTCCGATATTACCCGATGTCCGATACTACCCGACTCTCCCCTAATCTTGCTCAGGATAGGGACCAATGGCGGCCTTATGTGAGGGCGGCAATGAACCTGCGGGTTCCTTAAAAGCGATTTGTAAGTAAGTATTATTATTATTATTATTATTATTATTATTATTATTATTATCATCATCATCATTATTATTATCATCATTATTATCAGATGTATCAGAGCTTTTTGTCCCAGATCTCTCCATTCAATTTGTACTCTTTTTCATTGGTTATTTTACGACGCTTTATCACTTACTATGGTTATCTAGCATCTGAGTGAAATGAAGATGATAGTACCAGCGAAATGAGTCCAGGGTCCAACGCCGAAAGTGAGTAACATACACACAGGAGTTGTTTTATGGTCAGTCGCTTCCTATTGCCTTGATATCGCTGATCCAGTCAACTGGATGGCAACATCAGTTTTAAAATATAAATTGTAATTATACATTCATGTGCTACCACTGAATTATAAATATCTATCGCCAACGCTAGCTACAATAATAGCCTCCTTACTCAAACTTCAGTGAAGAATTACAGTGCTTAAAGGTCAAGAGTCACAAAGTCTTGAATTAATTGCCCTGAGGTTTACCATGTTTGTCTTGTTAAAATATAGATCGAAATATTTCCCATCTATCACATCCCCCATATTTATACAAAAGTTCCCATTGTGTACAAAGAAAAGAATCTGAGCTTAAGAATCAAAAACTTTGCGAACTTGCGTGCAACAAACTTAACAAAGTTAGATAATATTATAAGAGCGCCTGGCGTGGAAGCAACTATGCCCGCCTCCTCGGTGAATTGGATTGCATATATCGAAGGCGTCGAGCGTTTCCGATCAAACTGCTACCATGGTAACAAGAGGCAAGCCATATACTATCGCTTTGTCGAAAAACGGTGTGTTCAAACACTTCTAATGTAGACACAGTGGCAGACTGGAATTTCCGATCTGATTATGAAATGATTCAACATCGAGACGTCTCTTATTTTCTCTTCGAGGAGGCCGATCGTGTATTCAGTCGTACAGTAGAATACTGGGTGTTCAATTCAAAGTGTGTCATGGCTCGCTGTATGCCGTCATGTGGCTAGCCGATGAGCCTAGACAATTCAATCTTCCTACACTTCCGCAGAGGTGTATAACCTATGAGGCAGAGAAGTTGCCTAGCAAGTACGGCGTTCATTCTGAAGAGTACGTGCCGATACGTACGGTAACGCCTGTAGTGGCAGGAATGTGAACTGTTTTGAAATACGTACTATTAGGATATGGGGAGAGGGTTAAGACGATTACTTACGTATTTGTTGACATTAACTTCGACGGTCAACATGGACACGGAGCATTTGATTTGTGTTGTGGAATGTTACCGTACGCAACCGATGATAACAAATACCCTGCGTACGACTTGCCGGCAAAAACACAGTTCGAAAGAGGTTATGGTAGCACACAGACCGTACAGACCGCCATCTGTTGCTACGACGTTCAAGTTATACCGTACACGTTCTCAAGTTCAGATTGAAGAACGCCTTAAATAATAGGCAACTTCTGTAACATATAAGCTGAAACTCGCTTCAAATCGGTGACCCAACAACAGTGACGTCATGACACACTTTGAAATGAACACCCAGTATAACCCTCTCAATATGTGTTCATAACATGTGCAATGTGCAAACAATATGCGTGTATTTCCGAACTTCACTTGGATTTACTGTACCGAATTGGCTTGACTCTAATCTCCTGTCCTTAAATAGTAACAAAACTACCTATATTCCATTTTCTTTAACAACGAAAGGTTTACCTCCACCTATGAATAATTATCACTTGGTAATACATAATATTTCATGTAATGAATTAACAAATAATTTTCGTAATTGCCCACATCTAACACCTTCCACACAAGTTAAATATTTAGGAATTATTATAGATCAGCATTTACGTTGGGATAAACAAATTGATTTTATGTGTACAAGTACAAGAAAGATAATTTATAAATTCATAATACTTCGAAATTTTATCACTAAAGAGGCATAGAGAATAATATTCTTAGCTTTAGTACGATCATTAATACAATGTGGTACAATAAATTGGGGTGGAGTAGCATCATCTGTACTTAATCCATTAATTTTATTACACAGAAGATCAATAAAATTTCGTCTGGCCAAAAATATGGATTACCCAACAAATTTAATTTATACAAATTTTAAAGTATTAACTATTGAAGAAATTTATAAATATAGTTTACTAACTTACTACCACAGAAATGAAATAAAACATAAATCTAATCGACAAAAATATCGTACTTAAAGACAAAAGTCTACTTTCCCATTAATTGAGCTTATATGTCATACAAGTGCAGCTCTTAAACATGGTGCTAGTTTCGGCCCAAGATTTTATAATAAAATTACAAACCATTTTCCGAATTTGAAATATTTTAAAATTGAAGCTTTTAAGAAAGAAAATTATAAAATTATTCATGATATATAGTATTAACAAATGTATGTATTTTTTTTATCTTTTATTTCTGTCGAACATATTTATGTTTTTATTGATTATCACTCGCTTCTGTCGGATTGTCAATTTATATTAAATGTGTATTTTCTCTCTTTTTCTCTTTCTTCTTCATTCTCGCTCTTGTGTGTTATTTATTGGTTTGAATTAAGTTATTTAATGTATTTAATAAACTGTCCTTGTAAATTTTACGTTATATTATTGCCTAAGATCACACCGCACACGAGCCTGGCTCTTACGATAGTGGCTAGAAACATTTTTGTTTTAAAAATTTAATTTGTATTGACTAGCTAGCTAGCTAGTTAAAATAAATTAAAAATTCATTACAGATTCCAGGTGATTCCCTGGTTCTAGATAACTTCTCCGTTTTCTATGTCCTGTGTGTTGCTTACATTCAGGCAGTCCGGGCACTTATTGATTGCCCCTTGTTTTTCAAAAGTGTATTATATACTTTTATAAATTCAATACTGTATAAAACATTTATATTGGACATGTTCAGCAACAAAAATCAGGGGATGAAGAACCAACCGTAGACACAGAATGCAATGGATATGGCACGTATGCAAGTTATCAGCTGTCATTTGTTTTAGCAATTACTGAGTCTAAGTAATTTGATAATTAATGTGTACTTTCACTTCTTTTAATCTAAGTTTATTAATATTTGTCTTGAACGTTCGCTTGATTCACTCACAAGCAGTCCTTGAATCAATGACGTATGCAATATTGTCGTGCGGGTCTTCGGCTTTGCGGGCGCTATCAGTCTTGAATGCTGATTCGCTGTTCATCTCTAATCACCATACTCTCCATACTTACTTACAAATGGCTTTTAAAGAACCCGCTGGTTCATTGCCGCCCTCACATAAGCCCGCCATTGGTCCCTATCCTGAGCAAGATTAATCCAGTCTCTATCATCATATCCCACCTCCCTCAAATCCATTTTAATATTATCCTCCCATCTACGTTTCGGCCTCCCTAAAGGTATTTTTCCTCCCGCCTCCCGACTGACACTCTATATGCATTTCTGGAATCGTCCATACGTGCTACATGCTCTGCCCATCTCAAATGTCTGGATTTAATGTTCTTAATTATATCAAATGAAGAATACAATGCGTACAGTTCTGGGTTGTATAACTTTCTCCATTCTCCTGTAAATTCATCCCTTTCAACCCCAAATATCTTCCTAAGAACCTCACTCTCAAGCACTCTTAATCTCTGTTCCTCTCTCAAAGTGAGGGTCCAAGTTTCACAACCATACAGAACAACCGGTAATATAACTGTTTTATAAATTCTAACTTTCAGATTTTTTAACAACAAACTAGATGACAAAAGCTTCTCAACCGAATAATAACAGGCATTTCCCATATTTATTCTGCGCTTAATTTCCTCCCGAGTGTCATATGTCTTTGTTACTGTTGCTCCAAGATATTTGAATTTTTCCACCTCTCCAATTTTTATATTTCCATTTCGTACAATATTCTGGTCACGAGACATAATCATATATTTTATCTTTTCGAGGTTTACTTCCAAACCTATCGTTTTCTTGCTTCAAGTAAAATTTCCGTATTTTCCTTAATCGTTTGTGGATTTTCTCCTAACATATTCACGTCATCCGCATAGACAAGCAGCTGATGTAACCCGTTCAATTCCAAACCCTCTTTGTTATCCTGGACTGTCCTAATGGCATATTGTAGAGCGAAGTTAAAAAGTAAAGGTGATAGTGCATCTCCTTGCTTTAGCTCACAGTGAATTGGAAAAGCATCTGACAGAAGCTGGCCTATACGGACTCTGCTGTAAGTTTCACAGAGACACATTTTAATTAATCGAACTAGTTTCTTGGGAATACCAAATTCAATAAGAATATCATATAATACTTCTCTCTTAACCGAGTCATACGCCTTTTTGAAATCTATGAATAACTGATGTACTATAGGCCTACCCTTATACTCCATACTCGTAAAAAATGTTCCACCCAAAAACGCTACAAAATGCTAAATTATAACATTAAAATTGCTATAAAATACTAATCTGATTTTTAAATTCTTAGGGCCGTATTCATAGACATTCTTAGCGAGGGCTTCCGGTGGATGATCAGCGAACTAACGTTTTTCGTATTCATAAACCAGTGTTAGCGATATGATATGATATGAATCCTGTACAAGTAATCAGTCGATAGCCGGGGCTAGTTTAGCACGCTCGTAGCGCGGTCTAGCGAAATGTCTATGCATAGCACCCTATAATTTCAAGTTTCTAAAATCTACTCTATCTAATTATTATCATTATTATTATTGTTGTTATTATCATTACTACAACTGTTATCGTTGCTGCTATTATTATTCATTCATTCATTCATTCATTCATTCATTCATTCATTCATTTATTTTGTTCCATAAATCTTACATGACCAATGAAGCTTTAAGATGTGGAACAACTCAAAATTTTACAATATTGCAATTACAATTTTTACAAATTTTTGTACTTTTACAATTTAGTAATTTTCTACAATTTTTACAATTTTGTGCAATTTTTTACAATATTTTGGCGAGATGTAGTGAGATGAGGTGAGGTCCGAGGATTCGCCAAAATATTACCCGGCATTTGCCTTTTGGTTGGGGAAAACCTCGGAAAACCCCAACCAGGTAATCAAATCAAAGGGGGGTAATCAAATCAAAGGGGTTGATTATTATTATTATTATTATTATTATTATTATTATTATTATTATTATTATTATTATTATTATTATTTTACACAACACAGAACTACACGCATTGTATTCTTCACCTGACATAATTAGGAACATTAAATCCTGACGTTTGAGATGGGCAGGTTATGTAGCACGTATGGGCGAATCCAGAAATGCATATAGAGCGTTAGTTAGGTGGCCGTAGGGAAAAATACCTTTGGGGAGGCCGAGACGTAGATGGGAGGATAATATTAAAATGGATTTGAGGGAGGTGGGATATGATGGTAGAGACTGGATTAATCTTGCTCAGGATAGGGACCAATGGCGGGCTTATGTGAGGGCGGCAATGAACCTTCGGCTTCCTTAAAAGCCAGTAAGTATTATTATGATTATTGTTATTATTATTATTATTATTATTATTATTATTATAGTATGCGACTGTATGATAATTTCACTTGGACTGCATAGGCTACAGTAGTGATCAGAGTTGAACGCCACAACGATTGTTTTTCCACGATTCGCACGCGTCTCTATTCTCCTTTGTTTTCGCCGTGTCCACGCCCAGCTGACTGGATTCCTGTAGGCTACATCAACATTTCAGTTCCTCCTGTTTCTTCCTCCCCTCCTTCCTTCGGATTCGCTCTGTCCGTGTCATGCTTCGAGCACATAAATCTTGGAAAGCTCTGTCAGACTTGCATAACTCTCTTGCAAATTTTAACTGCCTTAAATGACGTGCAGTCTTCTGCAATTTGACGGCCCTGTTTTATGGACTCGCGGAATTCTTCAACTCCAGCTCTGAGACACGGATTGTACTTTAATAACAGAAGCAGAGTTACGAGATAAACTGTAAGGTATAAAAATTCACTCTGTTCATTTCACCCATGTGTTCCGCGCTAAAGAAATTTACTATTAGAATTCAGACCGAATAAATCGTTTCCGGCTATAAATCCAGCAGATCTATGTTCGATTCCCGGCAGGAAAGTACAAATTTACCTCCCTTTGCTGCCTAAGGGTACGTACACGTTGGAGCGACTATAAACGATAAAAGAAGCAGCGATGCTATATCAGAGAGAATTGAAGCATGCATTGTTATTGAGGTGTGCATATTGGAGTAACGATAAAAGCGAAGATACACGATAAAAGAAGCAGCGATGCTATATCAGAGAGAATTGAAGCATGCATTGTCAATGAGGTGTGCATATTGGAGTAACGATAAAAGCGAAGATACACGATAAAAGAAGCAGCGATGCTATATCAAAGAGAATTGAAGCATGCATTGTTATTGAGGTGTGCATATTGGAGTAACGATAAAAGCGAAGATGCACGATAAAAGAAGCAGCGATGCTATATCAGGGAGAATTGAAGCATGCATTGTTATTGAGGTGTGCATATTGGAGTAACGATAAAAGCGAAGATGCACGATAAAAGAAGCAGCGATGCTATATCAGGGAGAATTGAAGCATGCATTGTTATTGAGGTGTGCATATTGGAGTAA
Organism: Periplaneta americana; assembly: GCF_040183065.1. Taxonomy (NCBI): domain Eukaryota; kingdom Metazoa; phylum Arthropoda; class Insecta; order Blattodea; family Blattidae; genus Periplaneta; species Periplaneta americana. The sequence continues at coordinate 8,753,908 of NC_091130.1, read as the reverse complement.
CGATAAAAGCGAAGATGCACGATAAAAGAAGCAGCGATGCTATATCTGGGAGAATTGAAGCATGCATTGTTATTGAGGTGTGCATATTAAAGTAACGATAAAAGCGAAGATACACGATAAAAGAAGCAGCGATGCTATATCAGAGAGAATTGAAGCATGCATTGTTATTGAGGTGTGCATATTGGAGTAACGATAAAAGCGAAGATACACGATAAAAGAAGCAGCGATGCTATATCAGAGAGAATTGAAGCATGCATTGTTATTGAGGTGTGCATATTGGAGTAACGATAAAAGCGAAGATGCACGATAAAAGAAGCAGCGATGCTATATCAGAGAGAATTGAAGCATGCATTGTTATTGAGGTGTGCATATTGGAGTAACGATAAAAGCGAAGATGCACGATAAAAGAAGCAGCGATGCTATATCTGGGAGAATTGAAGCATGCATTGTTATTGAGGTGTGCATATTGGAGTAACGATAAAAGCGAAGATGCACGATAAAAGAAGCAGCGATGCTATATCAGAGAGAATTGAAGCATGCATTGTTATTGAGGTGTGCATATTGGAGTAACGATAAAAGCGAAGATGCACGATAAAAGAAGCAGCGATGCTATATCAGAGAGAATTGAAGCATGCATTGTTATTGAGGTGTGCATATTGGAGTAACGATAAAAGCGAAGATGCACGATAAAAGAAGCAGCGATGCTATATCAGAGAGAATTGAAGCATGCATTGTTATTGAGGTGTGCATATTGGAGTAACGATAAAAGCGAAGATGCACGATAAAAGAAGCAGCGATGCTATATCAGAGAGAATTGAAGCATGCATTGTTATTGAGGTGTGCATATTGGAGTAACGATAAAAGCGAAGATGCACGATAAAAGAAGCAGCGATGCTATATCAGAGAGAATTGAAGCATGCATTGTTATTGAGGTGTGCATATTGGAGTAACGATAAAAGCGAAGATGCACGATAAAAGAAGCAGCGATGCTATATCAGAGAGAATTGAAGCATGCATTGTTATTGAGGTGTGCATATTGGAGTAACGATAAAAGCGAAGATGCACGATAAAAGAAGCAGCGATGCTATATCTGGGAGAATTGAAGCATGCATTGTTATTGAGGTGTGCATATTGGAGTAACGATAAAAGCGAAGATGCACGATAAAAGAAGCAGCGATGCTATATCAGAGAGAATTGAAGCATGCATTGTTATTGAGGTGTGCATATTGGAGTAACGATAAAAGCGAAGATGCACGATAAAAGAAGCAGCGATGCTATATCAGAGAGAATTGAAGCATGCATTGTTATTGAGGTGTGCATATTGGAGTAACGATAAAAGCGAAGATACACGATAAAAGAAGCAGCGATGCTATATCAGAGAGAATTGAAGCATGCATTGTTATTGAGGTGTGCATATTGGAGTAACGATAAAAGCGAAGATGCACGATAAAAGAAGAAGCGATGCTATATCAGGGAGAATTGAAGCATGCATTGTTATTGAGGTGTGCATATTGGAGTAACGATAAAAGCGAAGATACACGATAAAAGAAGCAGCGATGCTATATCAGAGAGAATTGAAGCATGCATTGTTATTGAGGTGTGCATATTGGAGTAACGATAAAAGCGAAGATGCACGATAAAAGAAGCAGCGATGCTATATCAGAGAGAATTGAAGCATGCATTGTTATTGAGGTGTGCATATTGGATTAACGATAAAAGCGAAGATGCACGATAAAAGAAGCAGCGATGCTATATCAGAGAGAATTGAAGCATGCATTGTTATTGAGGTGTGCATATTGGAGTAACGATTAAAGCGACGAAAAAGATAAGTTCCATTTTCTTCGCTCTTGTCGTTCATATGATCTCTGATTAAGATAATATTAATCTGTAAAATGACCGGTGGTTATCAATATATCCGAATATTAATCGATTTATTATTATTTCGGCTTATTAAATTAATTATTGTAGATATTGACAAATTGATCAGTTGTGTATTTATTCGTCACATGTTATGTGATCACAAGAACCAATCACAACACAACGAATTTATACTATCTTTGGGATGAGAAACGGGTTTAATTTTGTACGTATTTAAGTTATATTAACCTTGAACTTAGCAGCTAATATTTCCTATATATCTTCTTTCGTTAAGTGGATGCATAGAATATCTTCTACTGATAAATCAAAATGTTCTCTTCCCGCGTCCTCGTTGCTCCGATATGAACACTTCATTCTTTGATAATACCAAAGCGTCGCTAGATCGTTGCTTTTATAGTTTATCGTTGCTCCAACGTGTACGTACCCTTATGCGCCGGCATTGCGTCAAAGTATGCACGTGACAAAGGATTCTTGCTACTTTCTAATAAAATTTATGCTGGCTAACACTACGAAAAAGCAAATTAAAGACCAAAATTATTAATGTTTTTAATGTTGTTTTAGTTGGTTGTTTTACGGCGCTTTCTCAACTGATGTTGTTATCTATAGCGTCTGAATGGTCCACACCTGTGGAGTAACGGTCAGCGCGTCTGGCCGCGAAACCAGGTGGCCCGGGTTCGAATCCCGGTCGGGACAAGTTACCTGGTTGAGGTTTTTTCCGGGGTTTTCCCTCAACACAATACGAGCAAATGCTGGGTAACTTTCGGTGCTGGACCCCGGACTCATTTCACTGGCATTATCACCTTCATTTCATTCAGACGCTAAATAACCTAGATGTTGATACAGCGTCGTAAAGATAGGAAATGTGAAACACAATTGATCGATTATTATGTAAATATGATAACGTGTTATGAATAGAAATGTATATTAATTCTTAAAAAAAATGTAATTCAGTAAATCAGTATATCTTCCTACACTAAGGAGAACATTTCTTCATATTCTAACTTAATTTCCAGTGTAAGGTTCTAAGTGTAAATACTTTTAAATTTGTAACTTAATTCTTATTGTGAAGGTAGAACGTTACCTAGAAATATATATATATATATATTTTGTTTAAATATGTTTTTAATAATTGGCCACAATAACTCTCAGGAAATAAATTCTACGCTTTGGTAGGCTTTGGATAATACATACACTTGATTGTAATTCGTTTTAAACTTGACAAAATTTTATTAATCTTAGAAATTAGTGCAATTATTATCATTAAAAAACAGAGGATGACCAGATTAGTTGTAGCTTTTTCTGTTACTTTCAACAGTAGACTATAGGATTTTGTGATGTTCTGAACACATGCTTATGCTACTGCAGTACTGACTGTACAAAGATAAAATAATTCTTATGTTTTGTAAGTCATACAACATTTTCATTGACTCATTTCTGGGAAATGTGCAATATATTTCACTAACATAAACGTTTATAGTAAAGTATCTCATAAATGTGAATAGAGTTATAGTAACAGATTCAATACTAGCTTTTCTATTGTCCATTCCATTGTTTTCATTTTGGACATATTAAATTCAATACTAGCTTTTCTATTGTCCATTCCATTGTTTTCATTTTGGACATATTAAATTCAATACTAGCTTTTCTATTGTCCATTGCATTGTTTTCATTTTGGGCATATTAAATTCAATACTAGCTTTTCTATTGTCCATTCCATTGTTTTCATTTTGGACATATTAAATTCAATACTAGCTTTTCTATTGTCCATTCCATTGTTTTCATTTTGGACATATTAAATTCAATACTAGCTTTTCTATTGTCCATTCCATTGTTTTCATTTTGGACATATTAAATTCAATACTAGCTTTTCTATTGTCCATTCCATTGTTTTCATTTTGGACATATTAAATTCAATACTAGCTTTTCTATTGTCCATTCCATTGTTTTAATTTGGACATATTAAATTCAATACTAGCTTTTCTATTGTCCATTCCATTGTTTTCATTTTGGACATATTAAATTCAATACTAGCTTTTCTATTGTCCATTCCATTGTTTTCATTTTGGACATATTAAATTCAATACTAGCTTTTCTATTGTCCATTCCATTGTTTTCATTTTGGACATATTAAATTCAATACTAGCTTTTCTATTGTCCATTCCATTGTTTTCATTTTGGACATATTAAATTCAATACTAGCTTTTCTATTGTCCATTCCATTGTTTTCATTTTGGACATATTAAATTCAATACTAGCTTTTCTATTGTCCATTCCATTGTTTTCATTTTGGACATATTAAATTCAATACTAGCTTTTCTATTGTCCATTCCATTGTTTTCATTTTGGACATATTAAATTCAATACTAGCTTTTCTATTGTCCATTCCATTGTTTTCATTTTGGACATATTAAATTCAATACTAGCTTTTCTATTGTCCATTGCATTGTTTTCATTTTGGACATATTAAATTCAATACTAGCTTTTCTATTGTCCATTGCATTGTTTTCATTTTGGACATATTAAATTCAATACTAGCTTTTCTATTGTCCATTCCATTGTTTTCATTTTGGACATATTAAATTCAATACTAGCTTTTCTATTGTCCATTCCATTGTTTTCATTTTGGACATATTAAATTCAATACTAGCTTTTCTATTATCCATTCCATTGTTTTCATTTTGGACATACTAAATTAGTGATGTCACGTAACCAAGCAATTTTATATGTATAGTTGTTTTCTTTAGTGAATTCCATAACAGTACTTCATGAAACGTAAACAGTCTGTGATATTAAAAAAAAAAGTGTGTGAACGTTTTTGTATAGAATATTTTGGGAATTATATGTGTTTAGTCGGAAATGTATTATGATTATGAATGATTTATGAATATTCTATTAATGCTAAGAAGGATTGTCAAATAACGTTCTCACAAAATAAAAAATTATAATTAGTCAATAGTTCAGTAAAAAAAATTGTATTAGTTTTGTATAATGCTTCTTGATATGGTAAATGTATATATTATATTTCTGTGACAAATAAATGGTAAAAAAAAAATGAGATGAAAGTGATAATGCCAGCGAAATGAGTCCAGGGTCCAACGTCGAAAGTTACCAGCATTTGCTCTTAATGTGTTGAGGGAAAACACCGGGAAAAAAACTAAACGAAGAAGTTGTCCTAAACAGGATTTGAATCCACGCCCGCTTGTTCCACGGTCAGATATGCTAACTGTTACTCCACAGCCTTTAAAGTTTAGATTTTATAATAATAATAATAATAATAATAATAATAATAATAATAATAATAATAATTCGTGACCAGAATATTCTGCGAATATTCCCAACTAACACTCTATATGCATTTCTGGATTAACCCATACGTGCTACATGCCCTGCCCATCTCAAACGTCTGGATTTAATGTTCCTAATTACGTCAGGTGAAGAATACAATGCGTGCAGTTCTGTGTTGTGTAACTTTCTCCATTCTCCTGTAACTTCATCCCTCTTACCCCAAACATTTTCCTAAGAACTTTATTCTCAAACATCCTTAATCTCTGTTCCTCTCTCAAAGTGAGAGTCCAAGTTTCACAACCATACAGAACAACCGGTAATATAACTGTTTTATAAATTCTAACTTTCAGATTTTTTGAGAGCAGACTGGATGACAAAAGCTTCTCAACCGAATAATAACACGCATTTCCCATATTTATTCTGTGTTTAATTTCTCCCGAGTATCATTTATATTTGTTAGTGTTGCTCCAAGATATTTGAACTTCTTCACCTCTTCGAAAGATAAATTTCCAATTTTTATATTTCCATTTCGTACAATATTCTCGTCACGAGACATAATCATATACTTTGTCGTTTCGGGATTTACTTCCAAACCTATTTCTTCATTTGCTTCCAGTAAAATTCCCGTGTCTTCCCTAATCGTTTGTGGATTTTCTCCTAACATATTCACGTCATCCGCATAGACAAGCAGCTGATGAGGAAAATTACTAAATTAAATATTTCAGACAAATAATATGTCCTCGACGGAGTTCGAACGTGCAATGATTGCGTCTATGCGAATGTTAAAATTGACGCTTAATGGTTGCGTTTTCCAAAGCCGGTTGGACGATTTAAATCTGTACTATAATACTTTTATAAAAATGCATCCAGCATATTATCGAGTTCAGTGACTTTGTTTCTGACAATGTCGCAACTCTGCAGGAAGGCAAACACGCTGTCATAGCAACGGATGTAAATTGTCCGATTCTGGGTCACAGACTATTCTTTCTCATCGCAGTAAGGGGTAATTTATAAATATGGCGGCGGGCTGCAGTCTTGGGGCACTTAGCTCAATTTGTTGCATGGTTTAACCTCGGAACAGGGGCTGGCCCGTGGAGACCTGGCTAACATTTTAATTGATTGCGCCAGAGCCGTCACAGGCCGACCGCTAAGAGCGGGCTGCATTCAAAGTTCGCAACAAATTAACCACACGGGAGCGCAACTTGGGGCTCGCAAACACGCCGGATGCCCGCAGCCATTACACGGGTCCCTCATCCCCTCGCTGCAGCCTTTGTCTTGTTTCACAATTCGTCGCCGTCGTTATTCTTAGCGATATAGAGATAAAAATTCCCACTGCAACTGAATTATAATAACAACACTGTTTTGGTTACGTAAACATAGTTCTTAGTGATATTAAGTTAAAATTTCCCTCTCAAACTGAATACATATAACTCGTTGCCATGGTTATGCAATCGTCTTTTTTCAATAGCCTAGATTTAAAAAGTTTCAATTTATCTGAATGGTTATGATTTGATTATATCATAGTAATTTAATCCACTTTCTTAATGTACTCATGTAAAATAGTATTATTATTATTATTATTATTATTATTATTATTATTATTATTATTATTATTATTTGTTTTGGTTACGTAATCATAGTTGTTAGTGATATTAAGTTAAAATTTCCCTCTCAAACTGAATACATATAACTCGTTGCCATGGTTATGCAATCGTCTTTTTTTCAATAGCCTAGATTTAAAAAGTTTCAATTTATTTGAATGGTTATGATTTGATTATATCATAGTAATTTAATCCACTTTCTTAATGTACTCATTTAAAATAGTATTATTATTATTATTATTATCATTATTATTTGTTTTGGTTACGTAATCATAGTTGTTAGTGATATTAAGTTAAAATTTCCCTCTCAAACTGAATACATATAACTCGTTGCCATGGTTATGCAATTGTCTTTTTTCAATAGCCTAGATTTAAAAAGTTTCAATTTATCTGAATGGTTATGATTTGATTATATCATAGTAATTTAATCCACTTTCTTAATGTACTCATGTAAAATAGTATTATTATTATTATTATTATTATTATTATTATTATTATTATTATTTGTTTCGGTTACGTAATCATAGTTGTTAGTGATATTAAGTTAAAATTTCCCTCTCAAACTGAATACATATAACTCGTTGCCATGGTTATGCAATTGTCTTTTTTTCAATAGCCTAGATTTAAAAAGTTTCAATTTATCTGAATGGTTATGATTTGATTACATCATAGTAATTTAATCCACTTTCTTAATGTACTCATGTAAAATATTATTATTATTATTATTATTATTATTATTATTATTATTATTATTATTATTATTTGTTTTGGTTACGTAATCATAGTTGTTAGTGATATTAAGTTAAAATTTCCCTCTCAAACTGAATACATATAACTCGTTGCCATGGTTATGCAATTGTCTTTTTTTCAATAGCCTAGATTTAAAAAGTTTCAATTTATCTGAATGGTTATGATTTGATTACATCATAGTAATTTAATCCACTTTCTTAATGTACTCATGTAAAATATTATTATTATTATTATTATTATTATTATTATTATTATTATTATTATTATTATTATTATTATTATTATTATTATTATTATTATTTGTTTTGGTTACGTAATCATAGTTGTTAGTGATATTAAGTTAAAATTTCCCTCTCAAACTGAATACATATAACTCGTTGCCATGGTTATGCAATCGTCTTTTTTCAATAGCCTAGATTTAAAAAGTTTCAATTTATCTGAATGGGTATGATTTGATTATATCATAGTAATTTAATCCACTTTCTTAACGTACTCATGTAAAATAGTATTATTATTATTATTATTATTATTATTATTATTATTATTATTACTATTATTATTATTATTATTATTATTATTATTATTTGTTTTGGTTACGTAATCATAGTTGTTAGTGATATTAAGTTAAAATTTCCCTCTCAAACTGAATACATATAACTCGTTGCCATGGTTATGCAATCGTCTTTTTTCAATAGCCTAGATTTAAAAAGTTTCAATTTATCTGAATGGGTATGATTTGATTATATCATAGTAATTTAATCCACTTTCTTAATGTACTCATGTAAAATAGTATTATTATTATTATTATTATTATTATTATTATTATTATTATTATTATTATTATTATTATTATTATTATTTGTTTTGGTTACGTAATCATAGTTGTTAGTGATATTAAGTTAAAATTTCCCTCTCAAACTGAATACATATAACTCGTTGCCATGGTTATGCAATCGTCTTTTTTCAATAGCCTAGATTTAAAAAGTTTCAATTTATCTGAATGGTTATGATTTGATTATATCATAGTAATTTAATCCACTTTCTTAGTGTACTCATTTAAAATAGTATTATTATTATTATTATTATTATTATTATTATTATTATTATTATTATTATTATTATTATTATTATTATTTTCTCGTGATATATGGCATTCCAATCATTCTAACCTATCTGATGATATTTTTCCCCCCTTTCTTAACTGTAAATGAGCACAAACGCTACTTAGGTGTAAATTTTTCTGACATTTTGTATATTCGATTCCCTGACCGTTTCAAATGTATATCATTTTACCTTTTAGGTATGTTTCCAAATTATAAGTAATACGCTTTGTCAAATCTGGCAACCTTTTCTTAAGGGAAGCTAAATTTATATTATATATTTATAATGTAACGATATTAGAAACTAGTGATCTGTAGATTATAGTCAGCTGAATCAATGTGTATGATTATTTAAACATTATGAGACAATAACAATGCTACAGGAGCTTTCCCATTTTCGGAATTATTTTCATATTTCTCCTTCCTGGCTCACTCGACCAGTGATGCCAACGGTAAATTATGAAAATTAATGTCTATGAAAGAAAATATTTCGTGGAAATAATAGGGCATATATTTAACTTAATTACTGCTGTTGTTAGGAATATAAATAGTGAGAAATAATTGTGTCATAATTCAATTTATTCAAATTTAATTTTGTATTGAATTTAACTTTCAGTTTATTTTGTTTATAATATATTAATGTGTAATATGTATTTCCTGTAGTTATACAAATATTTTCTATGAAATTTGTCACTTAGGCTCTTTCTATATGATGTAATTTCTTGCTTAATCCATATTAAAACAATACACCATGACTTTAATGTGTTTTTTTCCAAATACGCGTTTGTTTTCTGAGCAGTTAATGAGGATTATTTTACTATCACGGAATTAGGAAACCACTATCACGGAATTTGGATCCCTGTCACGGATTTAGGAGCCACTGTATAACTATGAAGAATCATATATTATATACCAAACTTGTGAAACTGTTGACACTGAATGTTGTAAAAACTGTAGCTAAAGGTCCAAATAACGTCATTTAGGCGTTATTTTTAAATTTTTATTACAATTTTAGCATAAAAATAGACTTTATTAAATATGTCACGGAAATAGGTAAATCTTACCCTACTAGATATACAGGGTGTTTCAAAAATACGGGGCATAATTTCAGGTATGTATTTCCCACATGTAGACAATCAAAATAGTTCATTACAACATGTGACCGGAAATGCTTTATTTCCGAGTTATGGCCTTCATAACATTGAAATTCACCGGAGCGTTTTTCTTTCCGCAGGTCGTTGCCGTCAAAGGAGACATTAAGAGGGCACTCTGACAGTTCATTCCGAGGCGAAGGTTACATTCAGTGTTGTGTAGGCGTTAGACTGTGCGACATGTATTCAAATCAAGAGCTGGCAGAGATACACTTCATGTACGGTAAGGCGGACGGCAATGCTGCGCTGGCTCGTCGTTTGTACCAGGAGAGGTACCCACAGCGACAATGTCCAAATCGGAAGACATTTGTACGTCTCCATTACCGTCTGTGCGAGTATGGAAAATTTAACTCTCCTGGTTTGGGAAGGGGACGACCAAGATCTACAACTCAGAAGTACAGGAGGAGATTCTGGAGGCTGTGAACATGACTCCTATCGATTTCTACTTGTGGGGCCATTTAAAATCATTGGTTTATTCGTCTCCGGTGCCTGATTTGGAATCTCTTCGGAATCGAATTGTGGCATGTTCTGAGGACATACGCAATACTCCTGGAGTTTGGGATCGTGTTCGCAGATCAATGAGACATCGATGTGAGGTCTGTATTCAAGCAGGAGGTGGACATTTTGAACATCTTCTGTAATGACAACGACCTGCGGAAAGAAAAACGTTCCGGTGAATTTCAATGTTGTGAAGGCCATAACTCGGAAATGAAGCATTTCCGGACACATGTTGTAATGAACTATTTTGATTGTCTACATATGGGAAATACATACCTGAAATTATGCCCCGTATTTTTGAAACACTCTGTATATTAGATTATAGTAAATGAGAAATAATTTCCAATTGAGAGAATATATTTTTGTGCGAGATCGTGCGTATTTGCTTGGTTTCCGCACAAAACCAATCCGCGGAAAGTCTAAAATTCAACATTCAGTATTCCCAACCTAACACACATAACAATTTCCCTCTTCTTACCGCTTAAGTGACATATTGATTTTACTGCTTTAGGCTTTTAACATATTATTTTTAGAGACGTTCAATATAGTAATAATTATAAATTGGAAACGTACCACTGCAATTGCACCTAAATTGCACTGTTAATTGTTTTTAAATATTTGCAAAAATTAAGTAAACTCTACAACTCCACTAAAGTTACTGCATTCGTGATGCAAGTAACATTAAGGAAGCAGTGAAAAAACAAAAAGATTCCAGACTCATCATAGACAGGAGGCTGCTGCTGGAGTATAGTAAACACAGAAAACATTTTAAAGCAACAATGTTTAAAATAGATATTTTTGTTTTGCAAATTTGCCGTCATTGAACAGAAACCAAGATGGAGATTTCATTGCAACTAATTAGAAAGTCCTCTTTCAGGTATGTAATAAACGATCTTCGCACAAAATAATGTACGATACACGAGCGGTATGTTTTCTTTCAATTCTCGGAAATTAAAAAAGCTCAACTACGTTTCGCTTTTTCAAACTTTTCCTCGAACATGAAAACTTCAACATGCCGCTCTTGTAAAGCATATTACTATAAAAAAACGAGGTCTAAATTTAGGCATCAATAACTTTTTTGAGTGCAATTGTGGCTTAGGCAACTCTGGCACTAAGCCACTCAATTATAAACCTGCTACAAATATTAGTGTTGGTTGAAATCTAGATAAAAGAATAAATAAATAACACAAGATCGTTGTATAGCGAGACAAATCGCTTAACATTTGCTACTCTTGCTTCCAGATGTCCTACTATTAAAAATAGAAGAGGTGTAATAACCTCAAAATGCCACGATGATTAATTGGGGTGGGAAGGAGCTCCCACGGCAGAGTTTAGGTTCCAATTGCGTCTCAATCAATAATCATGACTCTGTTACCTGAGAGCTGCGGTGCCGGGGATGAATATGCTAATCGCTGCTGTTGCAGATGTAAATGGAGGCACAAAGGGGGGGACAGACAGACGGCTCGCGACAGGATGGACACAAGCTTCAAGTATCACAAGTATTTGTCACATTACAAATATAAATTCTTAACACAGAGATATAAAAAATACAGGGTGTAGTGAAATAGACTAGCAGATTGAAAGAAACGATAGGGTACACTTAAATGAATAGAAAACCTATATTACGTTTTGTTATTAAATGAACTGTTGGAAAATTACGTTGGAGTTTTCAGCAGTCTGGCAACATCGCCGCTAACACACTGTTTTCTTCTCGTAAAACAGACGTAAGAGGTCAACGAACTCCGGTCTGTCTTCCTAGATCGGGCATATCAAAGTGGGCCATAGATGGCATTTGCCATAGCCGTGGTTCGATTTTTCTACAATGGCCAGATGATTGACAGCTCATCTGAGAGTTCGATTGGTCGAAAGTTTTATCTCCGTCGCTCTAATTTCCGGCAGCCAATCGCGTTGCAGGTCGGCTACATTTAAACGTGTGCGTCTTGTGATTCGCTGAGGAAGACGTTATTCATTTCTTAAGGCTCGATAAATACTTAATATAATCGCCCGCCATTTTGGCTCTTTCGTTGCCGTTCGCAGAAAGCACACGAAGACGTTATTTGCCGCTCAATTATTTGCTGAATTACAGTGCGTTCCATTTACGAGTATTATGATAGGAGCTATGACGTGATAATGTTTAACGGTGTGGCAAATAGATTCCTCGTATGGTAGCTCGGCAACGAAAGAACAAAAATGGCGAACGATATTACCTACCTACACTTTATAGATCCTTCACTTCCTAAGACGTAAGCAAAGAGGAGGAGTCACGCCGGGAATAACAGCGTCGCGACTATAGTTGCTAGTCTCTTGGCATAGTAAATATATTAAAAGCATTGGTTGTAGTCCGTTTTAGACGATACAAAGTTTTGTTTTGTTTTTTTTTTTTTTACTATTGATCAAGTTTACTTTTATTTAAGTGTATCATTATTTTAATACAGAGACATCATTTTATTTTTACTTCAATTTTTATTGTACCTGATTTTTAATGTACTTCACTCCCACTCCTTCTAGTAGCAGACTTCCACACACACCCTAAGCCACATATGTAGCCAAAGTCGTCTTACGGTCATAATAAACAGCACAGAATGAGTGAGTATAATACGTTCCAGAAATATGATCGCATTTTTCACTGAAGAAAAAGCATTCATTATTGAATCATATTTTCGTACAGGTACCGTGCGACCGTTTAGTTACGTCGCATCCCGGTTTCCCCCACCCGATTCTGCTCGCCCCTCTGTAAAGACTAGTGGCTAGGCTATCTTAGCTCTGTTCTGAAAACATTTTCTGTAGGTAAGTGGGCTTCTACGTAATATTATATAACTATTTAAAATAATTTAAATAAAAGGGCCTCGTTAAGTAAGTGTCACGTGATTTCCCGCTCTTTATATTTCATTTTATTTTATTTTATTTAAATCCACCACCAACAGAAGCAGGCTTCCAATTACAGGTGGCTTACACAGATACATACACAAAATACATAATAAGAAAAAACAAAAACGACACAAACGAAAGAAAGAAGATACATAACGGTAATAGATGCTAGAATATAATATTGCAGTTAATATAGTGCCAAATGTCAATATAATGATGCAAAATTATTTAAAAACTAGAGTAAAAACATTATAATACACTTCTTCATAATTTAAATATCTAAGGAAATACAATTCTTTTTAATATCGTATGAAATTTGTCAACTGTTAAACTGAAATATAATTGAGAATCACAGTTTAAAGACAGAGAGTTGTAAGTATTACACGTAACAAACAATGGAGAGTTCTTGAAGAGAACAGTTCTAGGAATGGGAATAACAAAAGGTTGCCTATGTCGCAATTCTGTTTTTTTTTTTTTTTTACATTGAACTGAAGGAATTTAAGAAAATCGCAGTTATTCAATATACCGTTAACAGTCTTATAGAGTAAAATTTGATTATTTATTAATCGTCGAGATTTTAAAGTTTTATAATTAAATTTAAAAGTAACTGATTATATGAAATTTGCTTGTCATAAGACGACACGTGATGTTTTTTAAAATATAAATAACGTAAAAATCTTTTCTGTATCCTTTCTATTTGCATCTGATGGGACTGGAACTGAGGTGACCATATTACAGACGCATACTCTAGCTTACTCCTAACTAGAGTTTTATATAGAGTATCAATAGTATTTATACTTTTTAATTCTTTTGTATTTCTGATTATAAATCCTAATTTTTTTATATGCATCAATTACCACGTGATATTGCACGTAGCCTTGCTAAATAACGTAAAAGAAGACTAATTTTGTAGGCGAGGAGGAAGAAGTTGATGATGATGATGATGATGATGATGATGATGATGATGATGATGATGATGATGATGATGATGATAATGACGACGACGACGATTAGAAAGAGGCAAGTTTATGCAGCAGAACATGTTAAAGGTTTTAAGTCCAATGCTATTAGATGCGGTATCATAATTTATTAGGCGTATACTTACGCCATTTGTTGAATATTTTTTTATGCTCGACCATGCCGAAATGTAGTAATTATACACCTGGTAGCAGTCCATTAATGCATGTCATTAAAGTACACCTACTCATTAAAGTACAGGTGTTTTCAGCCAATGACAACTCAGCTTACAGGTGTTCAGCCAATAACAAGTCAGCTTTGTACCGTTGTTATAAAACCGCAAGTATCGATTATTCTCGGATATGCAATCGAAAGACAATTAGCGAAAAGTCACGGAGGCTGGAAATCCAATACTGTCGCAGAAGGTTATGTTCTGTTACTATAATAATTAGCGTTAATTGTAAATAATATTCAAATAAATTCAATTTGTCATCTCGTTTTTCAATGTCGAATTCAATAATCAAGGTTATACCAAGTTTAACGGGATTACAAAAGGTCAATGACATTATTGTTCCTCGGAAAAAATCAATACTTTCGCGTCTGCGCACATATCAGAATTCACGACCTAGAACAAGGTCACTTCCGATCTTGTCAGTTACAAATAAAATGTATACATCTGAATACCGGTAATTTCAAGTTAGAAATATGGTCGAGAATAAAAAGTCGTATGAAACTCGCCTATGATGGTAATTAAGAAGCTCGTATGAAAATTATGAAACTCGCTTGCGCTCGTTTCATAAACATCCATACTCGCTTCTTAATTACTATCATTATAGGCTCATTGCATAATGTACTATTATGCTCGACCATGCCGAAATGTAATAATTATACACCTGGTAGTAGCCCTTTAATGCACCTCATTAAAGTACACCTATTCATTATAATTCAGTTGTTCAGTCAATGAGAAATCACCATTGTACTGATTGTACCATTATAAAACCGCAAGTATCGATTATTCTCGGATATGCAATCGAAAGACAATTAGCGAAAAGTCACGGAGGCTGGAAATCCAATACTGTCGCAGAAGGTTATGTTCTGTTACTATAATAATTAGCGTTAAATGTAAATAATATTCAAATAAATTCAATTTGTCATCTGGTTTTTCAATTCTAAATCAATTTCCAGGTTATATCAAGACTAATGTTCATTTTATTCTCTAGGTTATATCAAGGTCAATGACATTCGTGCCTCGGAAAAAATCAATACTTTCGCGTCTGCGCACATCTCACAATTCAGGTCAGTTCCGCTCTTCACTTACATAACCATAACATGAATACTTACGAATAATTTCAAGTTAGAAATATGATCGAGCATAAAAAGTCGTATGAAAGTTGCCTATAATGGTAATTAAGACGCTCGTATGAAAATTATGAAACTCGCTTGCGCTCATTTCATAAACAAACATACTCGCGTCTTAATTACTACCATTATAGGCTCGTTGCATAATGTACTAATAATAGTTTACTAGTAGCATCCCCATATGTGTAAGAAGGGAACGAGCACAAAGAAAAAACATTTTTGTTAGAAGTGTAGCTTTGGACTATCTCATTCACACCCCTTCAATTTTCATAGATCAGAAAGGATAACAAAATCGTAAAGGGAAATAAGTCCAGAATAAAAAAGGAGAAGAAATGCAAAGTGATGAAGAAAACAAAAAAACTAGGCGAACAGTATGTACAAGTCCGCAAATTTCTTTTTTTCCATTTCCAAGTCTCATTATTCAGAGTTTGAGCAACTACTTGGAATGGAAATTATATGATAGAAAAGCTCTCTCTCAAAGTTGGCACTGAATTGCAAGGTTTTACCCTAAGGTAATGGAGCTATATTCGTCGTTACATCAAAATGGACTTTCTTGAAGTTTCACGAGACAAAATCTGTTATCACAGTCCAGCTAAAGTTTCGACGGAAACAATGTGAAAGCTCCTCCAAGCAAGTCATCAATTCATGCGTGGACTGAGAGTTTTATTGCCCGTTGGCTATGCGTGTGAACCCAAAATTAACGGCAGAAGTGCGTGAGTGAAGAGTGCGTTGCAATTGTCCGGCAATAGATTGTATACAAAAATCTGTGCAGGGTTCCATTAAGGGAAGTAACGTTTTGAAAACAAGTAACCTGCAAGTTTTATATACAGTATTTACTTACTTACTGGCTATTAAGGAACCCGGAGGTTCATTGCCGCCTTCATATAAGCTCGCCATTGGTCCCTAACCTGAGCAAGATTAATCCAGTCTCTATCATCATACCCCACCTCCCTCAAATCCATTTTAACATTATCTTCCCATCTATGTCTCAGCCTCCCCAAAGGTCTTTTTCCCTCAGGCCTCCCAACTAACATTCTATATGCATTTCTGGATTCGCCCATACGTGCTACATGCCCTGCCCATCTCAAACGTCTGGATTTTATGTTCCTAATTATGTCAGGTGAAGAATACAATGCGTGCAGTTCTGTGTTGTGTAACTTTCTCCATTTTCTGTAAATTCATCCCTCTTAGCCCCAAATATTTTCCTAAGCACCTTATTCTCAAACACCCTTAACCTATGTTCCTCTCTCAAAGTGAGAGTCCAAGTTTCACAACCATAAAGAACAACCAGTAATATAACTGTTTTATAAATTCTAACTTTCAGATTTTTTGACAGGAGACTGGATGATAAAAGCTTCTCAACCGAATAATAACAGGCATTTCCCATATTTATACTGTGTTTAATTTCCTCCCGAGTGTAATTTATATTTTGTTACTGTTGCTCCAAGATATATGAACTTCTCCACCTCTTCAAAAGATAAATTTGCAATTTTTATATTTCCATTTCGTACAATATTCTGGCCACAAGACATAATCATATACTTTGTCTTTTCGGTATTTACTTCCAAACCTATTTCTTTACTTGCTTCCAGTAAAATTCCCGTGTTTTCTCTAATCGTTTGTGGATTTTCTCCTAACATATTCACGTCATCCGCATAGACAAGCAGCTGATGAAACCCGTTCAATTCCAAACCCTCTCTGTTATCCTGGAAAGTCTTATTCTACTGTCACCAAGAAGGCACTAAATTTCTGCGAGTAAAAGCTTTCACTTGTTTTTATTCAACTGACCCAATACTATTTTTCTTCCTACTGTCAAAAACACGAGAAATTAGACAGATTTCTATGGTAAATATATCATAAAATGTTCCATGAAGTGTGCAATGTCGATATGAAGTGGTTCCAATTGATCGTGCTGCTCAAATTGAGCTTGAATTATTACTTTGTATACTACGATAAAACTTCTATGAATTCTTGCGTTCCAAGAGTGCAGCTTGAAGTACCGACGAACAATAAAACATGCTAAACTCCCCAGGAGCCTTTAGAACACTCTGCAATGTAAATATGTACTTCCAAGAGGCAACAGCAACTTTCTCCGTCCGTCTCTTATTCCTTGACACACACGTGCAGTATCGCACTGACGACGCTTAACTTGATTTGCTTGCATCATGTAAATTACTGCAGAATTACATTCAGGCTTGAGAAATGCTGGAGTGACTTGCACCGCTCGTGCGCATGCGCCGCTGTGCCAGGTACGGCCCGCGTTTCCGACAGCTTTTATTTTAGATCGAACTAAATAAGAAACAGCTGCTACACTGCAGCGAGGGAAACAGCAAGACAGCGCGAGAGCTGCAGCAAAGAATAATAAAATATGAGAGAGTAGAATGGAACAAGAGGGGGCAGGAGGGATGTGTTGTGGAGAAGAGTGGGGAAAGGAGACCGAGGGGAAGAACGTGAGCAAAAAAGTAACGAAAACGAAGTTTTAAAAGGAAGGAAAAGAGAACGGCAGAGAAGAGAAGGGTAGATAATAAATTCAGAATAGAGAGGTAAGAAAGTGATTAAAAAGAAAGAAGACGAAAAAGGAAAGAAGATGAGACTGGAGAGGAGAGAAGAAAGGCAGGAAGACAAAAAAGGAGAGGTGACAAAAGGAGAGGAGACAGAAAAGGAGAGGAGACAGAAAGGGAGAGGCGACAGAAAGGGAGAGGAGACAGAAAAGTAGGTTGGCAAAAAAGGAGAGGCGACAGAAAAGGAGAGATAGAAAAGGTGAGGAGACAGAAAAGGAGACCAGACAGAGAAGAAGAGGAGACAGAAAGGGAGAGGCGAGAGAAAGGGAGAGGAGACAGAAAAGGAGACGAGACAGAAAAGAAGGGTGGCAAAAAAGGAGAGGCGACAGAAAAGGAGAGATAGAAAAGGTGAGGAGACAGAAAAGGAGAGCAGACAGAGAAGGAGAGGAGACAGAAAGGGAGAGGCGACAGAAAGGGAGAGGAGACAGAAAAGTAGGGTGGCAAAAAAGGAGAGGCGACAGAAAAGGCGAGATAGAAAAGGAGAGGAGACAGAAAAGGAGAGCAGACAGAGAAGGAGAGGAGACAGAAAGGGAGAGGCGACAGAAAGGGAGAGATAGAAAAGGAGAGGACACAGAAAGGGAGAGGTGACAGAAAAGAAGAGATAGAAAAGGCGAGGAGACAGAAAAGGAGAGGAGACAGAAAGGGAGAGGTGATAGAAAAGGAGAGATAGAAAAGGAGAGGAGACAGAAAAGGAGAGCAGACAGAGAAGGAGAGCAGACAGAGAAGGAGAGGTGGTAGAAAAGGAGAGGCGACAGAAAACGAGAGCAGACAGAAAAGGAGAGGAGACAGAAAAGGATAGGAGAAGAAGAGGAGAGAGACAGAAAAGGAGAAGAGAAAGAAAAGCAGAGGAGACAGAAAAGGAGATGAGATAGAAAAAGAGAGAAATAAGAGGAGAGGAGACAGAAAAGGAGAGGAGACAGAAAAGGAGAGGAGAAATAAAAGGAGAAGAGACAGAAAAGGAGATGAGATAGAAAAAGAGAGAAATAAGAGGAGAGGAGACAGAAAAGGAGAGGAGAAATAAAAGGAGAAGAGACAGAAAAGGAGAGGAGACAGAAAAGGAGAGGAGACAGAAGAGGAGAGAGACAGAAAAGGAGAGGAGACAGAAGAGGAGAGGAGACAGAAAAGGATAGGAGAAAGAAAAGGAAGTGAGACAGAAAATGAGACGTGACAGAAAAGGAGAGGAGACAGGAAATGAGAGGAGACAGAAAAGAAGAGAATATTTTGAAAGAGCCCAGAAAGGCAGAAACAGGGGTGAGACAGAGAAGGGGAGGAGGAAGATAGAAGAGAAGCCATGAAAGCAGAGGAGAAATAGTGACAAAGAAAACGCTAGCATGAGGTGACGGAAAATACCAGAGGATAGTAAAATATATTAAATAAGAATTAAGAATAAAGATAAATATAATAATATTGTAATCTAATTTAGAATAATGGGGATCATGAATTTTTGGAAATAGACTTCCTAGAAGGGAAAAGTGCCGGTGAAGGTGGCGACGATCCTCGCTGCCTGAATGATACATGAGTCGTATTTCCGTGGCTGGTTTGTGGTACTTAACAAAGCCCTGCCAGTGTCACCTCTCCGCCTACTTCAGCGGTATGCCACTAACTCGTCAATACGACATTAGCATTGTGACGTAGGACTCGGTAAGTACCACGCTGAACTCACGCGATGTGCCGGGAAACTCCCGCCTCCCCAGATCACAGTTTCTGCTTCCTCCACACAAAAGTTCATTAACTTCTTCAAATTCCAAAATTTCATACGTAAACAAATCGGTTCATTCTTTTCCAACGCCACTTCTTGTTGTGATCTTCGATTTAGTTGATAACAAGCAGTTCTTTATTCAGTGAGATACGTTAGATAGTATACTACCTCGACTCAAGTAATAGCTGTTATTCGTTAATGAAAAAAATTCGTTCCGGCACCGACCCTCAGCTTGGCGCTCTTACCATCTGAGCTATGCCGAGACCCGATCCACAGCGCCGGCCGAATTGTCTTCCTTTGTATCGTCTAAAATACAGGCAGTAGGCTATTGTTTTCTCTTTGTATTTTGCATCACAAATCAATTGGAAACTTGTAGAATTGTAGGTAATATGATGGTCTGAAAGAGTTATGCTCAAGCACTGAATTCTGCTTGTAAATTAGAGAAATCTGAGGAAACATATATTATTATTATTATTATTATTATTATTATTATTATTATTATTATTATTATTATTATTATTATTATTATTATTATTGATCGATCAAATAAGCAAGTAGAGCGATCGGTTTGGAAGTAAATCCCGAAAAGACAAAGTATATGATTATGTCTCGTGACCAGAATATCGTACGAAATGGAAATATAAAAATTGGAGATTTATCCTTCGAAGAGGTGGAAAAATTCAAATATCTTGGAGCAACAGTAACAAATATAAATGACAATCGGGAGGAAATTAAACGCAGAATAAATATGGGAAATGCGTGTTATTATTCGGTTGAGAAGCTCTTATCATCCAGTCTGCTGTCCAAAAATCTGAAAGTTAGAATTTATAAAACAGTTATATTACCGGTTCTTCTGTATGGTTGTGAAACTTGGACTCTCACTCTGAGAGAGGAACATAGGTTCAGGGTGTTTGAGAATAAGGTGCTTAGGAAAATATTTGGGGCTAAGCGGGATGAAGTTACAGGAGAATGGAGAAAGTTACACAACACAGAACTGCACGCATTCTATTCTTCACCTGACATAATTAGGAACATTAAATCCAGACGTTTGAGATGGGCAGGGCATGTAGCACGTATGGGCGAATCCAGAAATGCATATAGAGTGTTAGTTGGGAGACCGGAGGGAAAAAGACCTTTAAGGAGGCCGAGACGTAGATGGGAGGATAATATTAAAATGGATTTGAGGGAGGTGGGGTATGATGATAGAGACTGGATTAATCTTGCTCGGAATAGGGACCGCTGGCGGGCTTATGTGAGGGCGGCAATGAACCTTCGGGTTCCTTAAAAGCCATTTGTAAGTAAGTAAGTATTGATCGATCAAATATTTAATCGATTAAATATTTGAATTTAATCGATTAATCGAGTTTTGATCGAGTTGAAAAAATGTTTTAATACACTATTAAATACATAATATTGTAATACACAATTATTGTTAAATTTAACTTGTGTTCGGTGATAAGCATAAGTATTAAATGTTGTATATCTGTATATATTGTATCCTTATATTACAAAACAACTATTTTAATTATTTACCAACATATTTATTATGAGGCTTATAATTTATCGTGTCAATTTCTCCGGGAATTTTTGAGACAAACATAAATAACAAAAAGTATGAAGACTCTCCTAGTTAATACTGCTTCATCCATGATTTTAAACATGTGAGTGCATTCACATGCTCCGAATTAAGTGCCGCTCTACGTTTAGTAACAATGTTTCCTGCATCACTAAACACGAAAAAACGTTTTTTTCTGTCAAGCACTTCTCCACGATCGTTCAATTTAAATCCAAACGTTTCACCGAGTTTACCTCTCAAATTTTCATATGACATAATGGAGTTTACACTTTTCACAAACCACAGAAAACTGTTTTTTTTTTTCTTTATCAAACTAAACACACAACCTTCATATACAAACTCAGTACAGAAACTGCAACTGCAAAACTACGGCGGTCGAAACAGAGGAGTGGCCTCTATTGTAACGAATTACTTGTACACAGTGTAGACATGGCTATTTTATAATCCTAGGAAAATATGTATTTCATATGCTAGGAAGATGAGCTGACAACAAGGTGGAAATTTCTTGGAAAACCATAAAACTTAATAAGGGTTTCGCATTGTGTTCATCTTTCAATAGAGGTAGACTAGGTCACTGTCCTCATATCTCCATCTCTTTCTGAAGTGTTTGTGCAAAGATTTTCCCTACGCTACCTGGTTTACAGTTAGAAAATAAACAGTACTATTGTGCTTTTAAGTAAGCAATTTCCGAGAGAGATATATTGTCGGAATTTTTAGTATGAGTTTGTATTAACAAAATAATTAATATCAACTACAACCCATTAATTTTAATAAATTCGATTATTCGATTAAATATTTTTGATCGATTAATCTTACAACCGAAACTGATCGATTAATCGATTAAATCCCACAACACATATTATTATTAGTATTATTATTATTGTTGTTATTATATTATTATTATTATTATTATTATTATTATTGTTATAAATTAAATAGCTCTAACCAATCACGAGACTTACGCGAATTTAAGAAATACGTTCACTTAATGCAGAAATGAACTCCAAAAATAAAATTTAAATTTCTTCATTTATTTCTGCTCTCAATTATTTTAGCTTCTTTATTAGTTTTTCATTTTATATATATATATATATATATATATATATATATATATATATATATATATATATACCTTAAAGGTTTTATTTGTTAATATTTATTTATAATTTTCATTGTGAAAAAGCAGAGGACTGAATGGTACAAACTCTTGCGTGTTATTTTTACACCGGTCCATAAAACAAGTGAAAGAGCTTCCGCAAGGATCATTGAAAGCAGGGGCATTGGCAGGAATACGTCGTTAACTAGTTGTGTCGTGAGACATGGCACTATAAACTCCGACAGCTGTGTTTACATCGTGCCCGAGTATCTCGATGATAAAGGTACAGTTCCCCAGATAGCTGAGTTAGTAGTTCAAGAAATCTGAACTATTGCTTGTGAAGATGTCTCTTTATTTAATCGAGCAAACGAGGAACGTTGCTTAATGTATATGTCTTTAGATGCGTAAGCCCAACATTACACAAATTTGTTGACAAATCTATAATTTCGACATGAATTGCGCAAAAAAAAAATTCCTTGACACTTAACGACGATGAAAGAGTCATATATCGTCGTAGGAACTGGTAATTACGAGAATCACCAGACATTCGCCTTACAGGTGGGGAAAATCACAAAAACAACCGAATCGAGTGATCAGCCCGTGCGGGATTCAAACCCATGCCAGAGCGCAGTATCCGGTCATGAGTCCTACCCAATCACACGAGGTAAATTAATTATCTATAGTAATCTCAGACCTCGAGTGACATTTATTAGGACTATTTCGTGAATAAAATAAAAATGTAAATAATATATCCCTAAAATTCGATCACAAAATGTTAATAATTGTATATTAACGAATACTTAACATATTCAGACATTGTGAAGTCGAAATACAGGGACATCACTTTATTTTTACCAACATTTTTAACATTAACCTGGCTATACTCGGAACACTGTTGCCCCCTTCCATTACAGGAGTTTGGTGTTACTAGTGCAATATGTAAACAAATCATTTTACTAGGTATAGGAGGAGAGAAAAGTAGTGTATCCATTTATGTTGTAGGGAAATACGATATAACGATTTTCAGTTTGATCATCACTTTTACGGAATTTATCGAAATACAGTAGAGTAGTAACATTTTTTTTTTCAAAAACTCAACTTTTCAGGCGGCTATGTTCGTTATGTAATGTCTACTTTATT
Source organism: Periplaneta americana (assembly GCF_040183065.1). Lineage (NCBI taxonomy): Eukaryota > Metazoa > Arthropoda > Insecta > Blattodea > Blattidae > Periplaneta > Periplaneta americana. The sequence continues at coordinate 8,730,389 of NC_091130.1, read as the reverse complement.
TAGCATATTAATTATTGATGTTATCATACAATATAGAGAGTGCATTTAAATTGAGGGGGTCATAAGTAAAGGGCTGTAAGTGCACTTAAGTTACTTTTGAGAAAATGGGGTTTAAATATTTAAGCTTTCGTAAAATCGGTGAAATTTTTTATTTAAATTTTAATGTGTGATGCGCTTAAAATATCCCTTTGCCACTAAAAATTTAGATACTTTTGCTTACACTGGATGCACTTAACTCACAAATATCACTAGCATTCCTTTGCTTCTAGCCACCTCAATTCAAAAAAAGCTAATCTGAATTTTTAAACAATTTGCTGAAAATGGTTGCCGTTCATTACAATGCAGGCTTCAATTCAGTACGCATATTATTAAAAACATTTCGAAGCACATTATCTGAAATTGAATTTATCGTTTCTTGAATATAATTTTTTAGTACGATATTATTAATATAGGTTCTTTCTTCTATAGAAAACGCAATCATATTTATGAAACACACTATACACTGCAGTGTTTACTTCACTGCTTGAAGACTTCGAATGCAACAGCGGCCGTAAGTTTGTGTGTCTGACGGGAGCAAGGACATTAGTGAAGGGGTGAGAGTGAAGTACATTCAGAAATGCAGGTACAATAAAAATGCGAGTAAAAATAAAATGATGTCCCTGTAGATGAATAATGAATGTTATTCAGTAACGCCAATTGAGAAAAGCGAAATACAGGTTTAAAAATGTACTGAGCTTTTGCAGAAATACGTTTGCAGTTTGAAATGTTGGCAAACAAAGAAACAAGTGATAGGAAGGTGATAAAAACAGGAGAAAGTATATGAATAATAGAAGAAATAAAGTACTCTAATACAATAAAATATTAATTGACTTACTGAAATTCTATTTCACTAATGTTAGCTTCACCAAAACGTTTGAACTGAGCCGCCATTTTCAGTCGACTATCTCTGCGGGAAACAAATTACGATCGCAAAGCATGTTTTATAGTACAGTAAAGAATTTGCAGTTTGAAATATCGGCAAACATAGAAACAAATCCTAGGTAAGTGATAAGAACAAACAAATGCTAGGGAAGCGATAAAATTAAACAAATGCTAGGGAAGTAACAAAATTGTGCAATAAACAGCCATGATTGGTTGAAAAACGTCCTTTCGTACCGATTTATTGGTCAAAAGTAGTATGACGTAGTAAAAGTGTAATAGTCACTATAATATTGTAGAACTAGCGACTACAAATCAAACGAGTGGTAGCACATGCCTGCAGCTGCTTTCGATGCCGAGATATTACTGAGAGAGGCTGTGCGGGACGGTTAATTTTATGCGCAACTTCGGCGTCCCCATGCCAGGGGAGTTGCGTCATTGGGCGTGGTGAAATAAGTTATATTACTACTAATAACATTAGAATTCGATTGTGGGTCAAAGTGTTGTTACAGTAAGTATTTAAAATTCTGTCGATACTTGGTGCAGGGAAAGCTACACCTAGATAATATACAGGTATATACTAAGAATTTATTGAAATCGATCGACAATCAAAGTTTTTTTGTGCGAGATCGTGCGTATTTGCTTGTTTTCCGCACAGAACCAATACGCGGTAAGTGTGAAATACCACATTCAGTATTCCCAACCTAACACACATAACAATTTCCCTCTTCTTACCGCTTAAGCGCGACATTCATTTTACTGCTTTAGGCTTTTAACATATTATTTTTAGAGACGTTTAACATAGTAATAATTATAAATTGGAAACTTACCACTGCAATTTCACCTAAATTGCAATGATAATTATTGTTTTTAAATATTTGCAAAAATTAAGTAAAGTCTACTACTCCACGAAACTTATTGCATTCCTGATACAAGTAACATTAAGGAAGCCGTGAAAAAATCAACAAGATTCCAGATGCCGATGATATTACTGCAATATGTTATATAAATAATATTGTTAAAATATTAAAATGAAAAATAAATCATTACATAACCTTACCGTTTTTTTTAAGTTCGCATTTATATACTGGGGGAAAAAAAGACATATCACGGCCTGCTGGAGTATAGTAAACACAGAAAACATTTTACAGCAACAATGTTGAAGAAAGATATTTTGGTTTTCCGAAGTTGCCGTCGTTAAACAGAAACCAACATGGAGATTTCATTGCAACTAATTAGAAATTCGTCTTTCAGGTATGAAATAAACGATCTTCGCACAAAATAATGTACAATACACGGGCGGTATGTTTGTTTTCATGTTCTCGGAAATTAAAAAAGCTCAACTACGTTTCGCTTTTTCAATCTTTTCCTCGACCATCAAAACGTCAACATACCGCTCTTGTAACGTATATTACTATTACACGCCACAAACTTATGAGATATTTTTTGTGTGTGAAATATCTACAACTTCTGTATGGTTAAGAAATTCAGCCTAAATTGTAAATTTCTTTACACATTTTTGCTCTTTTCTATAATAATTTTTCTTTTCGCTGTAATGTGTTGGTACCTCTGTATTATATGTGATAGTCATTTGACTGTTACACAATTTGTATAACGACGATTAATCTTTAAACACACAGCAGTTAAAAAAAAAAGACTTTCGCCTGGTAGCCATAGCAACGACTAATCTCATTTTTGTCTCTCTTAAGGAGTTGTGAGCTATAGCAGCACTTATTATGAGGGAAGAAACACATGAATGCAGGGGAGCGAGCTTTTCCCTTTCTTGCAGAACGAGGGAGTTAATCTGAAGAAACACAAGGGAAGGCAGACGGCCACGTCCATGCTGAATGGTAACGAGTCTGATTTGTATTCGAGAGGAGCCCGGTTACAGCCTTGGAAGCGCCAATTATCCTGACTCAAGTGTTGGTGGTTTCCTCAGACGAGGCGTAAGTTCCAAATAGAGTGATTCAGCACTGCCTTCACAATTTTTAGAGGAAAAAAAAGTACACACGCATTTTTCAACACATCTCTCAGGAGTATGGGGGACAGTGAACTAATACAACATTCTTGAGTATCTACACACAAGGGTCAAGTGAATAAAAATAAGTAAATACTTTTACTTAGTCCACAGAAATTTCAGTGATTAGTTAGTGACAATTGAATAAGACTAAAGTAATTACCTTGCAGTTTGGAGTTTAATGAATACTGATCATCAGAGACCAGAAGTTTAGGCATACTTACTTACTTACTGGCTTTTAAGGAACCCGGAGGTTCATTGCCGCCCTCACATAAGCCCGCCATTGGTCCCTATCCTGAGCAAAATTAATCCATTCTCTATCATCATATCCCACCTCCCTTAAATCCATTTTAATATTATCTTCCCACCTACGTCTCGGCCTCCCTAAACGTCTTTTTTCCCTCCGGCTTCCCAACTAACACTCTATATGCATTTCTGGATTCGCCCATACGTGCTACATGCCATGCCCATCTCAAACGTCTGGATTTAATGTTCCTAATTATGTCAGGTGAAGAATACAATGCGTGCAGTTCTGTGTTGTGTAACTTTCTCCATTCTCCTGTAACTTCATCCCTCTTAGCCCCAAATATTTTCCTAAGAATCTTATTCTCAAACACCCGTAGTCTCTGTTCCTCTCTCAAAGTGAGAGTCTAAGTTTCACAACCATACAGAACAACCGGTAATATAACTGTTTTATAAATTCTAACTTTCAAATTTTTCGACAGCAGACTGGATGATAAAAGTTTCTCAACCGAATAATAACAGGCATTTCCCATAATTAATCTGTATTTAATTTCCTCCCGAGTGTCATTTATATTTGTTACTGTTGCTCCCAGATATTTGAACTTCTCCACCTCTTCAAAAGATAAATTTCCAATTTTTATATTTCCATTTCGTACAATATTCTGATCACGAGACATAATCATATACTTTGTCTTTTCGGGATTTACTTCCAAACCTATCTCTTTACTTGCTTCCAGTAAAATTCCCGTGTTTTCCCTAATCGTTTGTGGATTTTCTCCTAACATATTCACGTCATGAAGTTTAGGCATTATGAATCATTAAAATAGGCAGGCAAAAAGGCATTATAAATAGCTAAAATACGCAATAAAAGGCAATTACAAAAACCTTGCACTAGACCCACAACCTTGCACTTTCCACAAAGGGATTTCGGCAGCAAGAAAAGCTTTACATAGGCTAAGTCGAATGCAAATTGAGATTTTCTACTCGATGATGCAATTACTGTTGAAAGCAAAGAAATCTTCTTCCCAGTAGCCTTGGAAAGTGCATTTTTGTAGTTTGGTTGTACTGATATGTTGCGATATGAAATATTTAGCTATAGTCCCGACGTTGTTATTTCCGGCGTGACTCCGCCTCTTTGCTTACGTCTTAGAAAGTGAAGGCTCTATAAAGTCTAGGTAGGTAGTATCGTTCGCCATTTTTGTTCTTACGTTGCCGAGCTACCATACGAGGAATATATTTGCCACATCGTTAAACATTGTCATGTCGTAGCTCCTACGATAATAAATCAAACGCAATGTAATTCAGCAAATAATTGAGCGGCAAATAACGTCTTCGTGTGCTTTCTGCGAACGCCAACGAAAGAGCTAAAATGGCGGGCGATTATATTAAGTATTTATCGAGCCTTAAGAAATGAATCAGCGAATCACAAGACGCACACGTTTAAATGTAGCCGACCTGCAACGCAATTGGCTGCCGGAAATTAGAGCGACGGGACTATAGCTACAACAACGTCGCAATGAAAACTGAAAGAAAAATAACGTTAGACCTGCACTCATTGTTGCCTTGTCAAATAAACACAAGCGATAATTAAAACGGTTACTGCTATACATTGTTGCAAAGAGAATATGAACTGACTGAAAGACAATAATATACATTCGGTGAAATCACTTTCATTGTAGCAACAATAAAGCTTAATTTGATAAAACCTTACCTTGTCAGCAATGGGTATATAAAGCAATATTTCTCATAATATGCAGTTTTGATATAAAATAATGTTAAATTAAATACTATTCAACATTTCTTAAGTGTCTCATATATATTATTCAACATTAGTAACTCACGTTTTAAACAATATTCCGATTCCCGCTATGTTAATATTTGTATTTGTTGACGTAATTCCACGCCGCTCCGCTAGATGTCAGGTCCGCGATATTTTACATTCACGTCAATGCTGCTAGTATACAGATGTCCGGTATTATTATAGTAAGGTATTTGGTTCAACTCATAATCTGTGTAAAAAAAACCTCTCACTATTAATCAACCACCCTCTAAAAGACCGATTTTATATGGAATATCAATAGGCATTTGACACAGATTTCAATACAATAATACTAATAATAATAATAATAATAATAATAATAATAATAATAATAATAATAATAATTATTATTATAATAATAATAATAATAGTAATAAAATTATAAATTACAATTTAAATTAAGTAACATATTAAACGATTTATCCTTCTATCAAACACGAATGTTCCCTGGATCAAACGTCCTATTTTAATTATTTTATTACTTTATTTCTAACAGGTGCAGCGGAGCGCACGGGTACGGCTAGTTAGTAATAATATATTTCACCGAATAAAGGCAGCCAAATATTAATACCTAGCATTCGCAACTTTCTGCTACAGAGTTTAAGAAAATACGGTGGCTCTACCTGCTTGCTCTCCATACATTTTCTCAGAGCACACACTCTCTTTGCAAACGTATGGGCCGTCAGGTGTTGTTGTTAATGCGGAAGTCCTTGCAGGTATTTTCGTTGTTTTCCAGTGAGAGTATTGAGTCGCTCTGTTTGTGCAGTGTTGCATATTCGTGTGCGGTCAGGCTGAACCCTGACATATGATATGGATCGGAGCGCCTACTTATTCAGGCGCACGGGCTCTGCGTTTACATTCTTGCGATAATGGCGAACATCTTGCCTTATTTCATGGATGCTGAAGTAAGCAACCATAACCTATGCAAACACTCCGGATAGTGGTGACTGCGAATAAATGAGAACTTGCATCTTGAACGGTACGAGGGATCACAGGTCTTGTGCCCATTATGGGATTCGTGGCTCTTTTGAAGATTTGTAATTTATACATTGATTAAAGTTCTCGTTAACACTTTGTTAAAAACATAAAATTTACTCTGTCACACGTTAAAAGTGTTAAAATTGTTTAAAAAGGTATTTACCTTCGACAGACGGCCCGTTTCGACGCTATTTGTCGTCGTCTTCAATGTCTCTTGAACCACTGCTGATTTTGGCTCTGCGATGTGCAGTTGTCGATGGTAGGGGTGGGGGTGTGTTGTTCCTATGGTGGGGGTTGGCTGTCTGTATGCTATGACGTATTATGATGTCAAACAATGTGTGCGTATTGAACTGTAGTTGCGTATTAAGTATGTAATGTGGGTGTCTTAGACATCACCATAACCAAAACAAATAACAGACACGAGTTCAAAATATATAGGAAACCCACTACAACCACAACACATATACACAATTCATCAAATCATCCCATACAACATAAACATGCAGCTTTCCGTACAATGACACAAAGATTAATTAATATACCAATGAACAAAGACAACTACGCTGAAGAATTAAACACAATAAAATATATAGCACAAGACAATGGATACAACCCTAACATAATAGACACACTAATAAAAAATGCAAAACAAAAACAGACCAAACCAACACAAACAGCACGCGAGAATAAATACATAACATTAACATATCACAATACCAATACCCACAAAATCGCAACTTCATTCAGAAAACTAAAGTACAAAATTGCATACAAAACAAATAATACAACACAGAAATACTTAAATAACCACACTAAACTTTCATATATATATAATTCAACTGGAGTTTATAAATTAAAATGCAATAGTTGCCCACATTTTTACATAGGACAGACAGGAAGATCCTTTCATACAAGATACAACGAACATATTAAAGCTATAACCAAACCTTACATTACATCAAATTATGCAGATCACATTATCGACAATAATCATGACTACAATAATATAGAAACAGATATGGAAATTTTACACATCACACCAAAAAGTTTAGAGTTAAATATCCTAGAACAATACGAAATATATAAGAATACAATAGCACACCCACATTACATACTTAATACGCAACTACAGTTCAATACGCACACATTGTTTGACATCATAATACGTCATAACATACAGACAGCCAACCCCCACCATAGGAACAACACACCCCCACCCCTACCATCGACAACTGCACATCGCAGAGCCAAAATCAGCAGTGGTTCAAGAGACACTGAAGACGACGGCAAATAGCGTCGAAACGGGCCGTCTGTCGAAGGTAAATACCTTTTTAAACAATTTTAACACTTTTAACGTGTGACAGAGTAAATTTTATGTTTTTAACAAAGTGTTAACGAGAATTTTAATCAATGTATAAATTACAAATCTTCAAAAGAGCCACGAATCCCATAATGGACACAAGACCTGTGATCCCTCGTACCGTTCAAGATGCAAGTTCTCATTTATTCGCAGTCACCAATATCCGGAGTGTTTGCATAGGTTATGGTTGCTTACTTCAGCATCCATGAAATAAGGCAAGATGTTCGCCATTATCGCAAGAATGTAAACGCAGAGCTCGTGCGCCTGAATAAGTAGGCGCTTCGATCCATATCATATGTCAGGGTTCAGCCTGACCGCACACGAATATGCAACACTGCACAAACAGAGCGACTCAATACTCTCACTGGAAAACAACGAAAATACCTGCCAAGGACTTCCGCATTAACAACAACACCTGACGGTCCATACGTTTGCAAAAAGAATGTGTTCTCTGAAAATGTATGGAGAGCAAGTAGGTAGAGCCACCGTATTTTCTTAAACTCTGTAGCAGAAAGTTGCTAATGCTACTGGCTGCTATTTGGCTGCCTTTATTCTGCGAAATATATTATTACTAACTAGCCGTACCCGTGCGCTCCGCTGCACCTGTTAGAAATAAAGTAATAACATAATTAAAATAGGACGTTTGATCCAGGGAACATCCGTGTTTGATATAAGGATAAATCGTTTAATATGTTACTTAATTTAAATTGTATTTAAATAACTAAAATGCGATCATTTTGGTCCAGAGACCACTCATTGGTGCAATGACAAAATTCCTTTAACATGTTTCTTAATTGTTATTACATGCAACCATAGTTTAATGAATGTACAAAATAGCCTATTAAGTTTTCTGTGCATAAGAAGCTATTTTAATCTTACCTGTCCTCGATTCACTCACAAGTTACTGTAATAACATTACATAGCATTATGTCCAACTAGAGAAACTACACTTTCCAATGATGAAACAATAATTAACTATACAAATCGGTTAATTTAGCTTCCGATATTACTTCATACAAACAAAGAAACCTTCTCTTTAGCCTATGTTTAATATCTTACGATTGTTGTTGTCCAAGGCTCCTTATAGATGAAGTCATTTGTTCTTATTTCATTGCACCACCTTAGATGACGTTATTTTAATTTTAAAACTCATTTATCTCATTAAATATCAGTCCTATCAAAATTTTGCAAAGAATAAAACTTATCGGAAATCATTTTTAAAGAAACCTTTCTTATGTAATATTTTTTACAAAAATAAATATTAAGCGAGATATTTCGGTTTATTTAATTCAGGCCCCCTTATAACCCCCCTTTCAAATAAAGTATTTTGAATGTCATATAGCCTAAAATCTTAAGTTACAACGAACTTAATTTATATTTCAATTTCCATATAAATCGGTTCAGCCATTATCGCGTGAAAAGGTAACAAACAGACAGACAAACAGACATACAAACACAAATTTCAAAAAAGCGATTTTCGGTTTCAGGGTGGTTAATTATATATGTTAGGACCAATTATTTTTGTAAAATCGAAAATTACCAGAGAAATTTCGGCTACAGATTTATTATTAGTATAGATTTGATAGAAGTCGTATAACATGATTGCCAACTATTCCAAGTATCATGGATTCATATCGGCCGAAAATGGTCGACTTTTAAACGCTATGACTGTTTTCGAGGACAGAAGAAATGTGAAAGGGAAGTGGAGTAGGGAAGGTCAATGTCACGCAGAGTTAGTGTGCACTCAATGTTGGTTGCTTGACGGTTGTCAGCCCACGTTGAATTCTGTGGATATAGAGGGAAAAGTTGGATCGGTGTCTGGCATCCTGGGTAGTTCAGTTGGTAGAGCATTGGTGCGTTTAACCAAAGGTGACGGGTTCGATGCCCGGCCCCGGAACAATTTTTACCTCGAAATTATTCAACATATACAATATGTCGAACTTGGAGTCAGGCCACAAAGGGAAAAAACACTAGAGGATAGGGACTCGATCCGGTGCTGTGGATTGAACTTCGGCGTAGCTCAGTGGTTAGAGCACTTGGTACGTAGAACCAAGGACCACTGTTCGATCCCCGGCGCCGGAGCCTATTTTTCTCCGCTAATAATCATTGGTTATTTTAGTTTTCTTTACAAATCAAATTTTTCACTTTATTCTTTTCTACTGATTTTCAATTTCGGAACCTAGGTGAAATGAACATGCGTGTACTATAATAAAAAATATTACTGAAAAAGGATCATCTGAAATGCACTCACAAATATGTAATATCATTGACGAAGAAGCACTCAACTCTCTTCTTCATTTTCAACTAAATGCATTTTAACTTCAGCTCTCGAATATTGCATAAGTATAAAAGCAAACCAACTTAAATCTCGCCGATTTCCATCCTTCTTTCCTTCTAGCAAAACGCATTCAAACATTCGCTGGACAGAGAGTAAATAGACGTCATGTTGACGGAAAAGTTTCATTTTCGAATCTCACTCTGAAAGTGCACATAAAATATTACTATATTATGTCTACTGTACGAAATGGAAATATAAAAATTGGAAATTTATCTTTTGAAGAGGTGGAGAAGTTCAAATATCTTGGAGCAACAGTAACAAATATAAATGACACTCGGGAGGAAATTAAACGCAGAATAAATATGGGAAATGCCTGTTATTATTCGGTTGAGAAGCTTTTATCATCCAGTCTGCTGTCAAAAAATCTGAAAGTTAGAATTTATAAAACAGTTATATTACCGGTTGTTCTGTATGGTTGTGAAACTTGGACTCTCACTTTGAAAGAGGAACATAGGTTAAGGGCGTTTGAGAATAAAGTGCTTAGGAAAATATTTGGGGCTAAGAGGGATGAAGTTACAGGAGAATGGAGAAAGTTACACAACGCAGAAATGCACGCATTGTATTCTTCACCTGACGTAATTAGGAACATTAAATCCAGACGTTTGAGATGGGCAGGGCATGTAGCACGTATGGGCGAATCCAGAAATGCATATAGAGTGTTAGTTGGGAGGCCTGAGGGAAAAAGACCTTTGGGGAGGCCGAGACTTAGATGGGAAGATAATATTAAAATGGATTTGAGGGAGGTGGGATATGATGATAATGGATTAATCTTGGTCAGGATAGGACCAATGGCGGGTTTATGTGAGGACGTGTAAGTAAGTATATTATGTCTACAATATTGAAATTCAGAATTACTGTAAGCTAATAAGAAATTTTCCATGATAGTAATAGAGATGGTTTTAAATTTCACTCTCAATTCATGTCTAGTATAATTAAAATGAGTATAAAAGTGCAAAAGTTCATACTTATCCCTTGAATAAAATGGAATACTGAGATAACAGAAACTTAATTTTATACACACGTTCACATTATCCCTCTGTATACAAGTTACACGTACGCACACGTTGACCATTTTTCCTTGAATTGTAAATCCAACAATGGTTTGAGAGAAACTGAATTTCATATAAGCATACAACAGAGTTGTCCAGGGTTCGCTTATTCGTAGATGATTGTATCGTATACAGGGAAATAAAAAGTTATGAAGATACTCTCTTCTTCAGAATGACCTCAATAGAATAAACGATTGGGCAATGGCCAACAAAATGAAAATAAATTCTCTAAAGAGCAAAGCCATCAGCTTTACAAGAAAAAGAAACAAAATAATCGCATCGTATACGTTAGGGGGTGAAACCATTCCGGGAGTTAACAAATATAATACCTAGGAATAACATTTAGCAGCGATCTTGACTGGGGGGAACACGTTATTGACACAGCCGCTGAATTACTCTTCAAGGAACGACCACTCACATAAATTAGGGAAAGAAGACAGAGGACGGACACTGGAAAGTATTATTTTCTCAATCGTACTATCAGGGACTGGAATGCTTTACCTGCAGACTTACTAAAGGCTTTACCAATAAAAAAAGTGTATTTAAAAATAGGTTTAAGGACTTTGCTAATAGACGGTAGTATATTATACACACTATTTAAAGGGTGTAATTGATATCTTGTTATTTGAAGTGTTCAATCAGTGAAGAAGTGTTGTGTCAATGAAATGTGTTTGTGTCAGGGAAGTTTTATAGTTTATAGTGGCAGTGCAAAGTATTTGAACAGCGAAATGTTTTTGAAGTGTTAGTGAAATCAGGATAGTATCAGTGAAATGTGTCGTAGTAGCAGTGCAGTGAGTGAGTTGACAGCGAAATAAGTGTAGTGCTGAAAGGTACTTGTGCATGTGTGAACATATTACTCGTGGGTTTTAGTTCGAACTTAGGGTTAAGATACAAGTTTGATTTACTTTAAATGTTATTTTAAGTGATCGTGCTTCATTTAATTTAGCATGCTCCTTGTTGGTATTATTATACTATTATTATTATTATTATTATTATTATTATTATTATTATTATTATTATTATTTATTAGTATTATTAATTTATTATTAATGGCGTTTATTATTAATTGTCATTGTTGAGTGTAATTAGTTACCACTGCCATCGAGTATTTACCCATTTGCAGTGTGAATAAATATATACACATACAACATAGATACCATCCCTCTAGAGCAGCGGTGATCAAAGCGGGTGTCGTGATTACATCGTGTAATCACAGACATTCAAACGGGTACGAGGAGTTTCCTGTACATTGCTGTGTGTTTCATTCACGTACTGAAGGCAAGCAGTGACGGTATCTTGTCGCTCTACAAACTCTGTCTCTACAAGCAGTAAGAGGTGGTTTCGTAAAGAATGAGAACTTTTTTGTTGTTCTGTCGAACAAAATGTAATATGTTTGCTTTGCTCAACGGTTCAATTAGAAACATTAATTGCCACGCTGAGTAATGTATTATTATTATTATTATTATTATTATTATTATTATTATTATTATTATTATTAGTATTATTATTATTATTATTATTATTATTATTATTATTATTATTGGCCACTAAGTATGTGTTTCTATAATTCTTCTGTACGTGCATGAATAGCCTATTGATATTTTTAGATCTTCTCCCTAGAAGGATAAAATTATTAGGTTTTATCTCAGTTTTAATCTTCTTAATCTTTAGATGAGAGTAACTATTTATTAGCTATTAATTTAATAATAATATTGTAGGAAAACTGATTCAATATTATGTGCCAACGAACTGTTAAACACCAGGAATTGACATGTCTTAAATCATAGCCAGGAAGAGAAAGATGAGATAAATAAATGTAAGGAAGTCAGCTACCTAATGGGGTTTGAAATATCTCGTGCTCTAAAGCCTTTTAATATAACAGAATTTCTCAAAAGAGTAAAGATTAAAATAGCTTAAATAACTTGTCCATAAAAAGTTTTTAATTTTGAAAAACTACGAATTTCTCGACTAAGTAGCGAGAGAAGAATTTAGAAAATTCCTGATTATACTAAAGGAGAATGTTATAAAAAAAAAAGCAAGAAAAATCGTATATTATCTCTCTTGATGACAGCAGTGACATTACTGATACAGCAAACTTGAGATTTTTATCCGCGGGATTGATCAAGATGTCAGTACAGGAACCACCACTGATTGTAGTTTTCATGCCAAGTACCTTTCCTCCTCCGTCTCCTTACTTCATAGACTGTCTGTCGTATGTAATCACTGCAGCTCGAATTTTGGTCACCGCTGCTCTAAATGCAAATTAATCAATACCAAATTTTATACAATGCATAAGCTGTTCATTATTCTTCCACGTACCTACAAATCAAACGGAACAAAAGTTCCGAACACAGAAACAGACATCTACAAGTTTATGTAATTAATCTAAATATAATATTAAACAACAATGATCTGACAGAAACTGAATATTATATGCACACGAATGTTGGTATTATGCTTCTAAATATAGAAATAACAATGTTGAAAACAAATGAATTCCTGCCTCATGCAGTGAACACACAGAAACGTCAGGAACGGAAAATGAAGCACAGTCTGGCTTCAGCCATCGGAACGGTGCGCTGCGTCCATGTGTTTGTTTATTGTCTCCTGTTAATTGTTTCGATGAATAATAATTTTCGTATGATTTCTGCAATATGTAAAGGGAATTTATAGGTTCGCAAATATTCGTTTCAATTCAGGCTTCAACATCGGATTCGTGTCTCTGATAACCGCGTGGGGTAAAGAAGGGGAACGAAAGCAAACCGACAGCGGAAATTATTTCCATACAAATGGTCCGTTAGAGGTTTGAACTTGCTTTTTAAATGTTTCTCTTTCTGGTTCAGCTGAAGCTCACAAGTTCGTGGGTAGGAACGCGTTATAGCTGAAGCAGAATGAAGTTTATCCTGAGGTTTGTTTGAACTCACGTTATCAGAACCTGAATGTCCACAGGCGAGCAATGAAACAGCATTCGTCCGGTGGAAATGGATTAAAGTAAATGTGTACGATCAGCGTCGGAATAGAAACAAAAAACGATACAAGCTTCTGTACAGATCGTAGCCTAATCAGCTGGGGATGGCTTATTGAAAGGGACCAGAGTACGATGCCGAGGAAACCCTGTTCAGTTCATTTTTAGGTGGTGGATAAAGATAGGCCTATTGTGAGTCAGGTTTTCTCCGAATACTTAGACCTCCTCTACCAATCCCACGTAGCCACTATCACCATATTATCATTCGAACGAATTTAGTTAGCTGTAGACCTATCTTAAATTTGTTATACAAAATGTGTTAAGACATCTGATATCAAGAACTGTTTAAAATTTTAATACTTTTTCACTTCGAGCAAATTTTTTTGGATTTCCGAACATATCACAGAAGTAGAAATACTGAACGATTGGAGTTACTCATCAACTCCGACATTTGAGAAAACAAATAAAAAAAGAACCAATGCTGTACAGCTTTACTATGCTGTACTTGCTCCTTATTCCTCTTGTATTCGACCTGTTCTCCTTGCAGTCCCCTTTTTCTCCTTGTCGTTCCCTGGTGTTCTCCCTGTTATCCTTCTAGTTCCCTTTTTCTTCTTTTCGCCCCCTCTTTCTCCTTCTATTCCTCTTCTTCTCCCTGTATTCCCCTTTTTCTCACTGTATCCCCTTTATTTTCTATTGCCTTCTTTTCTTCTATCCTTCTTTCTTTCTTTGTATTCCTTTTTTCTCTTTCTATTCCCATTTTTCTCCTTATATTCCCCCTTTTCTTTTTGTATTCCCTTTTTCTCCTTGTATTCCCCTTTCCTCCTTAAATTTCCCTTTTTTCCTTTGGATTTTTTTTTCATTTTTTCTCATTCATCCCTTATATTCCCCCTTTTTCCCTTGTATTCTTCTTTTTCTCCTTATATTCTTCCTTTCCTTTTTGAATCCTCCTTTTTCTCCTTGTATTCCCCTTTCCTCCTTGTATTCCCCTTCAACTCCTTGTATTCTTCATTTTCTCCTCGTATCCCCCTTTTCTCCTTGTACCCCCTTTCATTCTTCTATTCCCCTTTTCTCCTTTATTCCCCTTTTCCCCTTGTATTCCTCTTTTCTCTTTCGTCATCCAAACTATTCTCAAAAAATCTGAAAGTTAGAATTTATAAAACAGTTATATTACCGGTTGTTCTATATGGTTGTGAAACTTGGACTCTCACTTTGAGAGAGGAACAGAGGTTAAGGGTATTTGTGAATAAGGTGCTTAGGAAAGTATTTGGGGCTAAGAGGGATGAAGTTACAGGAGAATGGAGAAAGTTACACAACACAGAACTGCACGCATTGTATTCTTCACCTGACATAATTAGGAACATTAAATCCAGACGTTTGAGATGGCTAGGTCAAGTAACACGTATGGACGAATCCATAAATGCATATAAAGTGTTAGTTGGGAGACCAGAGAGGAAAATACCTTTGGGGAGGCCGAGACGTAGTTGGGAGGATAATATTAAAATGTATTTGAGGGAGGTGGGATATGATGGTAGGAACTGGATTAATCTTGCACAGGATAGGGATCGATGGCGGGCTTATGTGAGGGCGGCAATGAACCTCCGCGTTGTCTAAAAACCATTTGTACGTAAATAAGAATGATTATGATTATTTTAATAAAGTAAGAAGAATAATTAAGAATTTGTCGAAAAACTTTCACCTACAATGTCAGATTAAAAAACAAAATGTATAAAAATTGTTATATGGCAGAGTTTCCGAGAAAATGTTTTTTTTTAATCCAATGCCACCAGGTTGTCTTTCGACATTTCTGGTCTTCTCTCCTGGCCGTGGCTTATTTGTAACCCACTTCTGAGGTTGGGGCGCCTGGAAGGCGGAGTTACATTACCCCGATGATGTGATAGGATGATTATGATAATGTGGTGCCAGGAGAGGTCTTAAATCTAAACTTAACCTAAATTCCAGACCATGGACGAACACAGGAATAATCCCCTTTTAAGGAAAAATTCCTGTGCTCTAACCGGGAATCGTACCCGGGACCTCATGAACTATAGCCAGAAGCTCTGACCACTAGACCATGATGCTGGTCTCCGAGAAAATGTTGTGAAACGAAAAAAAAAAATCAGAAATTTCACTAGATCGTGGTTATTCTTCTTTCTGTAGCAAATGTAGAAGTGCTGTAACAAAATGACGCGGGGCATCGAAGGAATGCGAATAAAACCTGACTGCCGTTGCTTTGCTCGTCACTGACCTGACAGTATTCCGCCAGGAATCGATCCGTTGTCGCTTTGGTAACAATCTGTCAGCCGACTGATGTCCGCCACGTAGGGACTCAATATGCCAATAATATTGGTCACCATAGCAACCCTAACGCTGCGAACGAGATGCGGAATGAGCTTCACCACATTACAGGCGTTAAATAATAGATTTAACAAGTCCCCTTGAAGGTAGAGTGGCCGCAGTGCAGAGCAAGACTTTGTGCGCCGGGCGCGTAATGTGCAGCTGTGACACCGCGAGACGCGCTCGACCGGAACAAAGCCCCCGCGCCTTGCAAGAATGCGCTCCAGATCACTTTCATTCTTCAGTGGTTTCTACATAAAAGAGCTGGCTGGCTTAATGGCTTACGGAAAGGGCATATTTTAATACTATTTGCTTAACGTCTTTTCGCCTTGACAGTCTCGTTTCGAGAGCAAGTGATAATGTCTTGAAAGTAATCCAAGAAGAGATTTTGTATTTTTTCGAGGTATAGACGCTGTATAATATAATAATAATAATATAATAATAGTAATAGTAATAATAATAATATAATAATATAATAACAATATAATAATAGTAATAGTAATAATAATAATATAATAATATAATAATATAATAACAATATAATAATAGTAATAGTAATAATAATAATATAATAATATAATAACAATATAATAATAGTAATAGTAATAATAATAATATAATAATATAATAACAATATAATAATAGTAATAGTAATAATAATAATATAATAATATAATAACAATATAATAATAGTAATAGTAATAATAATATAATAATATAATAATAATATAATAATAATATAATAATAGTAATAGTAATAATAATATAATAACAATATAATAATAATATAATAACAATATAATAATAATGTAATAATAAGGTATCCCCGTAACACGCCATGAAGCCATTTGGGGGGCATGGAGGTAGAGCCCCATGCTTTCCATGACCTCGGCACTAGGATGAGGTGGTGTGGTCGGCATCACGCTCTGGCCGCCTTTTACCCCCGGGAAAGACCCGGTACTCAGTTTTATAGGAGGCTGAGTGAACCTCGGGGCCGTTCTGAAAGTTTGGCAACGAGAAAAAATCCTGTCACCATCTGGGATCGAACCCCGGACCTTCCAGTCCGTAGCCAGCTGCTCTACAAACTGAGCTACCATATAATAATAATATAATAATAATTTAATAATAATATAATAATATAATAATATTAATAATAATTATTATTATTATTATTATTATTATTATTATTATTATTTATTTTAGCTGGCAGAGTTAAGGCCGTAAGGCCTTCTCTTCAACTCAACCAGCAAAAAGTATACATAGACTACATATTGTATGAAAATTATGAAACTCGCTTGCGCTCGTTTCATAAACATACTCGCGTCTTAATTACTACCGTTATAGGCTCGTTGCATAATGTACTATTTTAAAAGCTTCAATTTTAAAATATTTCTTCATGTTAGATGAAATTTGAGTTTCCTTGAAATGTTCTCTTTATAATTAAGTCTAAAGTCTGCAACGTTTGTTTTCATCTATACAGTTAATTTTTACTTTAATTAAAACCTCGTGAACCCACGTTACATACAGGCACACAGAGAAAGATATATGGATGGCCTTTTATCTATAACACACGCAATATTCTGCGTTTATAAAACAACAACAAAGGGATATAGATCATTAGCTGCGGCTTATAATTGTCAGAAAAATGTTATCCCTATTTAATTATGAACAAAACTCTTTCATGTAGTGGACCTGTTGGGATTCCGACGCGAATTTCGGTTGAGAATTTCAATTTCACATTTACCATAACACAGTAACACCGAGCGAGGTTCTGATAAATTGCCAGCAGCACAGAAACACTTGATGAATCTTTGATGTACGGTATTATTACGAAACGAAAACAACTGCCGGGCGCCCATTGTGAACTGCAATTGTGTGTCGCATCTTGTTTCTGGAATATCATTACAGGGATCAACATCAAAACAATGGCGAGCAATATCGCTTTTATCACAATCTGATGTTATCCCTGAAGCGGAAACTGATACGGGGGAGCCGGGTTGTGTAGAGATGCTGTGAAGATATAAAACCACACAGAGGTATAATTATCTACACTGATATGCACATTTGAGAAGTCTGAAATTACTGATAAGATTAAAATCCACTAAATTATCTTATTACCTCAAAAATCTACGTGTGAAAGCATTAATATCTATTAGGTGTACATTATCCTTTGGTGAACACAAAGTCACAAACTTTCACCTTAAATACGTAGTTCAAATAACAGCAAATCGAAATGGAATTTTGTGATGGACACAATGGGATTTGAACCTGTGCTTCCAGGACGCCTCCACCCCACCCACCCAACCACCCACCCACCCATCTATCTATACACCCACCCACTATACATACATACATACATACATACATACATACATACATACATACATACATACATACATACATACATACATACATACATACATACATACATACATACATGTAGGATGCTCCTTGTTAATATTATTATATATATATATTGCTATTATTATTTTATTATTGATATTTTGACTGTTTTATTATTATTGTAATTACTGAGTTTAATTAGTTACCACTGCCACCGGGTACTTACCCATTTGTAGTGTGAATAAATAAATAAATAAATAAATACATACATAATCCATACATACATACATACACACATACATACACACATACATACATACATACATACATACATACATACATACATACATACATACATACATACATACATACATACATACATACATACATACATACATACATACATACATACATACATACATAATCCATCAGCTTTACTAATAGACAGTAGTAAGGTAGGTGTCCCTGATATGGCCATGCTAAGGTTTGAGAATTTTTCTAGCCGCCATTTTGAAAAAAAATGTAAACCACTTTTTTCTTACTCGTTCTCAGTCTAATGGACTTTCTGAAAACAATTTCCTTTCCCCATAAAAATAGCTTTAATAGTCCAAAAATTCCCAAATTCCAAAAGTCTACCTAGTGGCCATATCAGGAACATGTGCACTACATATGGTCACCCTTGTTCCATGTTCTACAAATCGTGATTTTTTTCAGTTTGACAGCGCAGTTGTGTTAAAATTAAATAATTCTGGTGTAAAATGAATAAATATCACACTTAATAATCTTTTTTTATAATTCAAAAGTGTAGTCAGAATAGGTTTTTCCGTAAAAAATTGAATTGTTTTTCTTAAAATACAAAATGTTTGCGTAATCCCTGCTATAAGGCATGTAAATTTATCAGGTGAAAAAATAAAAGTGAAATGAACTTGATATGGCCATGGTGCATTTGATATGGCCATATCAGGAGCAGGTAAGCTTTCACGAAAATCGTTTGATTATGAACAACTCGTAAAAGATACGCCATTCACTGCAACACCAATCAACAGAACATTAAAAACTGAATGGAGTACTATGGTTTTCATGAACCAAGTCTTTGAAAAACATGCATAAAACAAAGGAGACTTACCAGAGAAAAATAAGAAGAAGTCACATGAAAACCGCAAAACAGGCAACTGACGCCATATTGCTCAACCTGATTGGATAGAAAACGATCAAGTGACATACTAGGATGCCCTTTCACTGGATGCTACTGCAATTTAGCGGATTTTTTGGTTAACTAACTCACAATGGGGGGGGGCCATATCAGGAACATGGCCATAACAGGAGCACCCACCTTATATTACACACACTATTTAAAGGTTGTAATATTGATGTTTTGTTATTTGAAGTGTTGTGTCAGTGAAGTGTGAAGTTTGTTGTGTCAGTGAAGTTTTATAGTTTATAGTGACAGTGCAAAGTATTTGAACAGTGAAATGTTCTTGAAGTGTTAGTGAAATCAGGATAGTATCAGTGA
This sequence comes from Periplaneta americana, assembly GCF_040183065.1. Lineage (NCBI taxonomy): Eukaryota > Metazoa > Arthropoda > Insecta > Blattodea > Blattidae > Periplaneta > Periplaneta americana. Next base: position 8,710,512 of record NC_091130.1, on the reverse strand, counting down.
AATGTGTCGTAGTTCCAGTGCAGTGAGTGAGTTGACAGCGAAATGAGTGTAATGTTGAAAGGTATTTGTGCATGTATGAACATATCATACTCGTGGGTTTTAGTTCGAACTTAAGGTTAAGATACAAATTAGATTTACTTTTAATATTATTTTAAATGATCGTGCTTCATTTATTATTATTATTATTATTACTATTATTATTATTATTATTATTATTATCATTATTATTATTATTATTCATTGTATTTTTATTAATTGTGTTTATTATTAATTGTCATTATTGAATGTCATTAGTACCACTGTCACCAGGTATTTATCCATTTGCAGTGTGAATAAATACATAGATACATACATCCTCCTATCCATCAATCCATCCATCCATGTCTATGTCTATTTACATTTAATTTATTTACAGCAAAATATCAAAATATTCATTTGTTTTAACGACAATAACTGAAACATTATGTTAGACTTTGTCTGAGATGAGAACTATGCAATAATAATTTCCTTAATATCAAGTAGATATGAGTTCGTGAACGTTATGTTCTTAATGTGTATTTCAAAGTTCAATAACATCATGTTACTTGAAATGAAATTTCGTACGTAGGTCTCCCATAAATTAAAAGCAATTCCGTCACTTACATACGTTCGTAATAACACAGAAAATCTACACAGTGTATCAATGTTCACACACGTCGTAGTTCGGGTGTAGATCTATCCGCTCTGAGTTCGTCGCCCATGTCCATAACTCTCTTCATTTATGTAGTTAGTCCATGATTGCAAATTCTAACTCAGATGTTAAGAGGTAATATAAAAAAATCCTTCAACATTTTCGGTTCAGTTAGCATAAATGCGACACAGTCAACTCCAGGCTAGCGGTTTGAGCATTTTACCTCCATCAAGCAACCAATAGCAGCAGAAATGAGTGTTTAAAAGCTCTTCCATTGGATTACAGCTGAGAGTAGATTATTTCTTTGTTTTGTTCTTTCTGTCTGCATTGCCACAAATTGCGTGAAAGGCTTTCAGAACAATTGAAACAATGCCGTCATCATCCCGTATTAATGTCAAAGGGAAGCTTTTCTCGTCGTCTCAGGCCGCCATATTGTTTCAAATTACACATAAAGCTTATATCTCCACTAGCCACGTATTTTCCGTCATTTAAGGACTATAGTTTATTACAATTTTTATGTTCAACACTTCAACTAATAATATATAACATATAGAAAGAAAAGAAAAGCCATAATAAAATGCGAACAGGAAGTTAAAAATAAATGAAACACAAAATATAAAAATATGAGACAATAATAATAATAATAATAATAATAATAATAATAATAATAATAATAATAATAATAATAATAATAATAATAATAATAATAATAAAACCAACAAGGAGCATCCTAAATTAAATGAAGAACGATCACTTAATAGTACATTATGCAACGAGCCTATAATGATAGTAATTAAGACGCAAGTATGTTTGTTTATGAAACTCGCTTGCGCTCGTTTCATAATTTTCATACGAGCGTCTTAATTACCATTATAGGCGAGTTTCATACGACTTTTTATGCTCGACCATATTTCTAACTTGAAATTATTCAAAAGTAGGTCATGTTATGGTTATGTAAGTGAGTAGCGAACTGACCTGAATTGTGAGATGTGCGCAGACGCGAAAGTATTGATTTTTTCCGAGGCCGAATGTCATTGACCTTGATATAATCTAGAGAATAACATGAAGATTAGGCTTGATATAACCTGGAAATTGATTTAGAATTGAAAAACGAGATAACAAATTGAATTTATTTGAATATTATTTACAATTAACGCTAATTATTATAGTAACAGAACATAACCTTCTGCGACAGTATTGGATTTCCAGCCTCCGTGACTTTTCGCTAATTGTCTTTCGATTGCATATCCGAGAATAATCGATATTTGCGGTTTTATAATGGTACAAATAGTAATAATAATAATAATAATAATAATAATAATAATAATAATAATAATAATAATAATAACAAAATAGTAAGACACAAAGTACACAATGAACACAATATTTATTATGTACACACAGCAAGGAAAATTATGATAAGCAGCCTAGCTTAAGTTATCACATGATAGACAAACCATTATCAGGAAAGATAATGAAACAAAACAGGTAAAATATAATAAATATCACTAGAATATCAAACATTTAGTGAATACGTGAAAACTTGTAACACAACAGTTGTAGTAACAGTAAGTTAGTTTGGCAACCGTCATAAGATAATTTTCTAACTTGGCGAGGTTCGGCAGCCCTTGACTTCAGGCGGCCGAGAATTCCAGTGACGAAAAATAGCAACAGTGAGGGATGAGGAATACAGAGATGATGTGTGAAGTGGAATTTCTAACGTATTATCGTGTTGTAATCGATTATTATTATTATTATTATTATTATTATTATTATTATTATTATTATTATTATTTAGCGAGAGAGAGTATGGAAACGGGTATAAGAGAGAAAACGAGTGCAGATTTCTCCTCTCATGTAACCTAAGCCTCGAAAGAAGGTGAAATATGATCGTAGTATCGAACATTACAAATGAAGCGGACGCACGCGTTATGAACACGCTGTAGTTTCTGAGCGGAATCAATCCTGAGATCACTGAACAAAACGTCCCAATAATCGAAGTGAGGTAGAATGAGTGTATGTACCAGCGTCTGTTTTAATTTAGATAGATAATGACACAATATTTTTAGTGAATGGAGAATATAAAATGCCTTCTTACATGTATATTTAATATTATGAATACCCCAATTCAGATTAGATTCCAAATTAACTCCGAGGTTTTTTGTTATTGATCTAAACTAATCAGTGTACCACTAAAAATACGCTCGAAAACCTAGGCTAGTAATATATGACTATACGAAAAAGTCTCGTGTCCTGTAAATCAAATCACAATCATATGATATATGACACTCTCACAATAATTTAGTTGTGTGGAATGCTTCAGTTTCTCAACTGTGTGTTGAAATATAATAATGAGACAGGGAGATCAAAAAACCACTAACTCCAATTTTTGACAAAATTGAGTTATGGGCTGGATGATGCTTTTTAGTTTGTCCCGCATGCGTGGAAGGCAAGAATACACTAATATCGACATGCATCTGCATTCTGGGGGCTGTTTTAAAACTCGTGGAAGTCAGAACGCCACTTACTCCATGGAATAAGAGAGTTTTTGCATTCCAAGCTTAATTTCTCGGTAGGTGGCAACACTATCGCTCAACCAGCTGAGTAAAGTGATACGATACGGTATTCAGAATGTCACAAAATCTATGAAATCCATGTAAGTAAGACTATTAAAGGCACAATATCGAGTCGATTAACTTCCAGAAACTCAATCCAGATGCGTCACTCCCCAGTCAACTAAAGTACAATTCAGCATTGCCATTGAAAGCAAAAGGACTTGCAAATTTAATGCAGTTTATTTCTGAGGAAAGTAGGATGAATTACCAAACTCTGTTTGCGGACAGTAATAATCTGGAATCTAGATGCACAGGAAGAACATGAGAGTGAGAGAAAAAACAGAATCTGTAACATGAATGAGGCTGTGTTAACATTTTAATATTGTTTGTGGTTTTATTTGTGTGTTTTGATGTGCTTTATGGTAATTTGTGATTTTCTGTCTCATATATTTGAAATTAAAAAAAAAAATGTAGCAATGTTAATCTTAATAATAAACTTCCATTTTCTCGTGTATTCCAATGTTTCATAAGGGAATTATGATATACTTATCTTTTTTTTCTTCACATGGCTCATATTTATTCATTTTTCTTAATTCATACACTGTGGAAGTCAGAAAACCACTAACTCCAGCAGTGTTTATTTCAAATTGTAGCTTAAGATAATGTAAAAATTTAAATTTTGAAATATTTAATTGATAAAGAATATAATTTTACACAGTATTAATAGATAAATGTATAATAAAGTTAGTAAGAGAAATAATAAGTTTTTTCTCTCTCCTGTAAAATTCGGTTCATTGGAGTTAAGGAATTTTTTATTTCCCTGTCTCATTATTACGCTAACATATTTTAACTATTTTTCGATTGCAACTTCGAGATCATATCACTTGGTATCTAGAAGGCGTCTAGTCAGAAGATAGGATCAATGAAACGTTTGAGAATTAAATTTCAAAACGTAAAATTGTAATAAAAAACATGATCAAGTTTTAAAAGTTATTATTTCGCCAAATCACTGTTATTTTCTTTATATGACTAAAAACATCTGTAGTTGATATGACGTTGATGAAAAGCCCATCATATAAAAATCAGGAGTAACCTCAAACTATCAAAATCGATTTACTGGAAAACAAAATGGCAGCTTTCCTCGTTTCTCATCCACGAAATCGTTTCTTTAACCTATCATTGTTTCCCTGAGAGCCTCATTATGCAGCGATTAATGGAACGAACCTTCCAACAATGAATGCAATGTGCTGAATTGCACAGATTCCGTAGGATTTACTGGCTCAAAGCCTCCTGCAGTAGCTCAAATGTTTTATATAGATGGCCGTGTTTGCCTCGCGGAGATTAACAACAGAGGATCGATGCAATAATGATAAAAGGCCTTCGGAATTTCAACCAGATCCTCCTGAAATTAATGTGCCATTGTACAGCCAGAATGTAAGACGAGGACGCTAAATGATATAGTTCTGCGAGGTGCCAGTAAAACTATATAACCTCGACCCAACATTTTAGAGCTCCCTATCTCCAGGCAATAAAGCAGAATCGCCTTACTAATTGCCGGCTTCTTCTATCGGCGGCCATTTTAAACAGATGAGTCAATATCAAAGGCTTGAAATATTTCCAAAATAAAAGACGGCTGAATATGATATTAATTTTGTATGGTACAGAAATTATAGTTCGCTGCAATTATTATAAATCAAGCCAATAACGTCGCTTAGTTCAACTATTTAAGAGCTCAGTGCAAGAGGGTCTTATCTTGATAATAACTATGTGAGAAATAGCTTCTCAAACAATTCAACCCACACTTCCCGAGTTAATTACCAGCTACTTAGATGCTGATTGAGAGCTGGCATTTTGTCTCCCATACAGATTGAAGACTGTAGCAACGGATTTGGTAGAATGACTCGAACGGCCCATTTCACAATTATTTTCACTTTTAGGGTATGAAGATGAGTTGGATCTGGTTCTAAGAGATAGGATTGGAGAAACGGAAACAGCGAAAACTAAGATTAAACTGTAACTAACATTATTTCAACTATTTCTTTGAATAATTGATTAAATGGAGATCTTATTCGTGTTAATTGTGTAAGTATGTGCGGCTTACAGCTGTTTCGGTGCTTCTTCACACCATCCTCAGAGCCTACTAGATCTCGGCGTCATCTCGAACTTCGCTGCCTGTTGTGTGGGTGCGTTCGATTGTTGAAAAGTGTTGAAATATGGTATCAAATAGTGTGTGTATTCTGAAATTGATCTGTGTGTTGAGAATTTGATCAGGGTGTGTTTTAGTAGTAGTAGTAGTAGGTTTATTTTGCCTGGCAGAGTTAAGGCCATGAGGCCTTCTCTTCCACTCAACCAGGTTTCAATAATATACATGAAATACAAAATTAGATTACAAAACAACACAAAAGAAAATACCTTAGAAATTACATAAAATATAGTAGAAAATTACAAATAGTCAAGATCGGTTACATAGTATATAAAATAAAGTAGAAAATTACACATAATCAAAATCAGTTACATAACATAAGGGGAATACACACACACACAATAAGTTTTAGTGTGTCTGTATATTTCATATTGTTCTAGTGTGTTGAGTTTTTGGTTTTTGGGTTGTATGTGTAGGATTTCCATGTCTGTATTTATGTTATTGTGTGTGTGGTTAGCATTAGTTATGTGTTCGGCATATGTAGATGTATTGTGTCCTCTGGTTATTGCTTTAATGTGTTCTTTGTATCGAGTTTGGAATGATCTGCCTGTCTGTCCAATATAGAAACTGTCGCAACTATTGCATGTGAGTTTGTATACGCCTGTGTGGTTGTATTTATTTGTTTGTGTTGTTTGTGTGTTGAGATGTCTTTGTAGTGTGTTTTCTGTTCTGTATGCTATGTTGCATTTCTGTTTTCTGAATGTGGATCTAGTAGGCTCTGAGGATGGTGTGAAGAAGCACCGAAACAGCTGTAAGCCGCACATACTTACACAATTAACACGAGTAAGATCGCCATTTAATCAATTATTTATATTCAAGTGTTCAAAGTACTGTACGAAAGATTCAACATGGATTATTTCTTTGAGTGCACAGCTAACCAAATGCTGTTGAATTACTTTCCATACTGGAAACCTGAGTTCAAATTCTGTACAATTCATCGTCGATCAAAGAACGCCCATTTTCACTGGCATGTCGTCATTTTCATAATTCACTACCACTGGTGAAGAAAAGAATAAGAATTTTCTCAGAGCATTCTTCAGTTACAAGCCGGAGCCATACGTCGGCAACACTGTAATTAACTGTCAAGCGGAGGCCTACGATACAGGACACGTGTTTGTGCTAATGCCGATTTTCAATGTAAATTAATGTTACAATATAAGTGTGTGTCGATGGAATTATGTTCGCGGTCGTACCAAACGTTAATTGTTGATGTATTATAAACTAAGTGCGTGTTGGCGATAAAAACAAGACAATAAGTTAAAATGGCTGCAGTCTTTGGTTAATTTTTACGGTTAATGATGACAAATGATTGACAATTCTTCTAAATATTAAATATTGTATAATCTACATTTTTATAGTCTTACTTGTGGTTTGTGGTGTATCAGAATTCTGGCCAAATTGTTGGGTCTCCTCTGCTATATCAATAAAGTTACGCCGTTGATTTTCAAGTTAACTGTAAACAGCTGTTTTGTGATCCCATAAATGTTGCAGTTTTGTTGAAGATTCGGAATGCCTGCTGCACGTCAAAACTACCTATACAGACGTGGACAAATTATTAGACTAAATTAATTATATGTGCAACGAAACTGTATTTATCGGCAGAAATAATGAACAAATATGTATTTTGCACAGATACAGTATAATGAACAGAAAACTGAGTCTTGAGGTTACTAGTATTTTGTGAACATTCCCTTATTGTTTATTAAGGCATTGATTTTGTCAGGGATGCTGGAAACCAAAGTTTGACACTTTCTTTGAATATCAGCATCATGTAGCCAGATATCAGACAGTACTTAAATGAGTCCATGTTCTGTTGTAAGTCTCTTTTTGTTCACTTTCTTCGTCAGTATAGATCACAGATTTTCAATTTCGTTCATGTCCGGTCATCTTGCAGGCCATGGGAGAATATCTTCTGCAGTATGTAATTAAAACACCAGTAGTACCAACATAGCCAGACAAATATACTTAACCATTTGAAAAATACACCAGAAGATGTAAATAATCACATTTACAACAATAGAGATTCTGTGAATTATACTGGTAGTTGATATGGCGAATTATATTATGTTTACAAGAAAAACTTTTAGTCTAATAATTTGTCCACGTCTATAGTTTGTAGATGCATACACTCACTTTGTTGGTTTTCAAGATTTGTTTATTAATATTATTTCTTTTATAATAAATTAGTTATAAACATGTTTCTTTTCACTTCGTATTTACAGGATTTAAAGTTCACTGAGTTTACGATAATTGGCACATACTTAATAGATAATGATGTGTTTTGTTACGTACTATGTTCAAGGTACGTTTTTTTTTTTTTTCATTTCTTCATAGATATTACACTTGGCCTAACTGTATTTACATCCTCATACGTGAGGAACTGAAACAGTCAATAGCGGATGTCATTGTAAACATCCCTAGAAATGTGCTTACTAATGCCGTTTATCATTATAATTTTATTTAATCTGGCAGAGCTAAGGCCAGTAGGCCTTCTCTTCCGCCCAGCCAGACTCTAATTCTAATTGAATACAATTGCTTACATAGTTATTACATTAATATCTAGACCATAAAACAACATGAAAGTAAATAATGAAAGTTGGATAAGTAATGTTAGTGTGACAATAATAAACATTGGTAAGAAATAGTTATAATAATAATAATAATAATAATAATAATAATAATAATAATAAAATTATTATAGTATAGAATATAGAATATATAATATAGAGTTATTATAGTATAGAAGAAAGACTATTTCTTATTGAACGACACGGTGATGATCATATTTAATTTTTTCGTGTTTTAATAAAACCCCATTTCTTTACGCACAAATTGATGTTTTTATTTCTGTGGAATCTAAAAATTTGACGAACTTATTACCATTTCAAAATGGGAACTTACTTTTGAATAACCTTATATATAGCTCCGTTAGTTCTTATAGCCTTCATATTCGCATAAGTATTTTAATCATATTGGGTTGAGATCAGTAAAATTCGCTAGGTGCCGTAACGAGAATTATTCTCATTTTACTTTTTGCACCCTTTCTTTATACTATTACTACTACTACTACCACCACCACCACCACCACCACCACCACCGCCGCAGCCACCGCTACTAACAATAATAATAATAATAATAATAATAATAATAATAATAATAATAATAATAATAATAATAATAATTTATTTGAACGATAATAATAATGATACACTTTTGGTTGGCACTCCCGATGAAGCAAAAGCTTGTGGCCGGGAGTGGAGTTTACATTAAATAATTAAAATACTAATATGCGTTACAAGAGCGGTATGTTGAAGTTTTCATGTTCGAGGAAAAGTTTGAAAAAGCGAAACGTAGTTGAGCTTTTTTAATTTCCGAGAATTGAAAGAAAACATACCGCTCGTGTATCGTACATTATTTTGTGCGAAGATCGTTTATTACATACCTGAAAGAGGAATTTCTATTTAGTTGCAATGAAATCTCCATCTTGGTTTCTGTTCAATGACGGCAAATTTGTAAAACAAAAATATCTATCTTCAACAGTGTTGCTTTAAAATGTTTTCTGTCTTTACTATACTCCAGCAGGCCGTGATATACGTCTGTCTTCCCCCCCCCAGTCTATAAATGCGAACTTAAAACAAACGGTAAGGTTATGTAATGATTTATTTTTCATTTTAATATTTTAACAATATTATTTATATAACATATTGCAGTAATAACATCGGCAAGTTTGTTGATTTTTTCACGGCTTCCTTAATATTACTTGCATCACGAATGCAGTAACTTTAGTGGAGTTGTAGAGTTTTATTAATTTTTGCAAATATTTAAAAACAATAATTAACAGTGCAATTTAGGTGAAATTGCAGTGGTAAGTTTCCAATTTATAATTATTACTATATTAAACGTCTCTAAACATAATATGTTAAAAGCCTAAAGCAGTAAAATCAATATGTCACTTAAGCGGTAAGAAGAGGGAAATTGTTATGTGTGTTAGGTTGGGAATACTGAATGTGGTATTTTAGACTTTCCGCGAATTGGTTTTGTGCGGAATCCAAGCAAATACGCACGATCTCGCACAAAGTAATGTTACAAGTTTAAACTTGTACTAAGATAATTATTTAATTGTATAATTTAAATAATCAAATATATGTAAGCAAAAGTAAATGATGAATATCAAAATAATAATACAAGAAATAATAATATAAGAAATACAATGAAATTATATCAGGTAAAACATAGAAGATTCGGTTAACTAGAAAGTACAAGGGTCGATGGCCTGTTTAAAAAATAATGAAATGAAATGAAAAAGTATGGAATAATACAATTCTAAAATAAATAGAAAATATTATGCAATAATATAATGGAGTAATATATTACATAAATAATTGATATTTTAGTTATATTTGATTAAATTTTGAAAGATTCATAACTTAGAATTTTTTTTTTCAAAAATTTCATGTAAGAGAGAAATATAAGAAAATGAAAAATATCGAACATGAAAATATATATATGTATATATATATATATATAATTGTTGGAATACTAATCAGTATTTAAAATCAGTTGAAGTGCTTGCTTTCTAAATAATTTATTATTAGAAGATGCTGATTTTGAATGTTTTAATAAAGTTATTATGCAATCTCGGGCCGAAATTTGAGGCATGCCTTATTCCTGCTTCAGAATTGCAGAATTACTTCGCTAACTTAAAAAAAATGCACTTCTGAATCGAAAAATGACACTAATTCTTATAATAACACCATAAAAACCCATTCACGTTGTTCATCATAATTATTATTCCTTTTAGACATTTTGTGTATCTGGTAGAAGCTTAAGGAACCTGTCAGTAGAAAGAAAAAGAAATAATAATAATAATAATAATAACGCTCGTCTAAACGCTGACTGCTTTATAATTAACAAAAGAGAGTCGTACAAATAACGGATTTGACTATAGAATGTAGCTAACCACATCTTGCATGAAACAATTGAATGTGTATTTAAAGGATACAGATGTCGACAACGGCTAATACCACCTAAACAAATGAAAGTCATACCAGTGAGCGGGACTAGTTCGTTGCACACCTGGCTTACCATCAGCGCTACAAGATCCTCCGTATCGGATAAAATTCAACTTGCTCATCTATAAAAGTGCAATCAATCAAAATTAATTCACTAATTAATTAATTAATATATGTAAGTGGTTCGTAATACCGAAATACATATGCATGGTTTACAATACTGTAGGCAGAGTCTACAGTCGATTGCATACCTTAGTAATAAATTCCAATCATATTACCTCCACAATGATATTATTATAATGACTACTGAAATCCAACCGTGGCTAAGTCAACCTATATATACCACCAAAGAATCTGGTATTCAATTGATTTTCCTTCTATATATCCATTGCCATTATATAATCTTCTCTCAACAACCACTGTAACCTAAACAAGATCGGGGTCCCTGTATCGGAGATACAACCTCAAGTTTCATGCTTGAATACTTGAATTTTCTCTCTTCACTCAATTTCACTCGCTAATTTTTCCAATTTAACTTGTCGACTACTGATTGTCACTTAATTTAAATTATAGGCCGGTTAATTACGAATTGTTTGACACCACTGCCAACGTTCTATCGCTTCGCATTCTCGCGTTACACTGCCTGGCTGCCTCGCTACCCGCCAATTCGTACCTCAAATTCTCCCCCTCCTGCATGTCGCTAGATGACGTCACCCTATCCAACTCAAGGTCACGTTGGATATGTTGAATGGAGTTACGCAGTAAGAGACCAACCGCCAAAAATCTGTTTTAGAGTACTGACCATTGAAATAAATCTGTTTTTATTAAACATTTTATGTAAGAAGTATTGTAACATTCATACTATTACAAAAAAAAATAGCACAAAAATAATAATTCTAAGAAAAGGCTAACCGGTTTTTATTAAAAGATCAGCAATTGATTTAATATTTTAAAAAATTAAATTATGTTTTATTTAACGACGCTCGCAACTGCAGAGGTTATATCAGCGTCGCCGGCGTACCAGAATTTTGTCCCGCAGGAGTTCTTTTACATGCCAGTAAATCTACTGACATGAGCCTGTCGCATTTAAACATATCTAAATGTCATCGACCTGGGCCGGAATCGAACATGCAACCTCGAGCACAGAAAGCCAGCGCTATACCGACTACGCTACCGAGGCCGACGATTTGATATTGCAAAGCAAAATAAATAAATAAAGAAATAAATTTTATGCAATAAGCGAATTTTGCTTATAAATAGCAACAAAATGCAGATACCGTATTCTTAACTTTTTCCGAGTTAAATAATTCAGCCAACAGAAGATTTATGCAAGTATCTCATTTTTTTTAAATTCTCGGTTGGTCTATTGTTGCGTAACTCCATCCCATTGATCCTTTGTTTGTCGATCACCGTTTACTTCACTGGAACATGTCATGTTATAGGATCAACAAAACTGGCCTAAAATTGTGTCGGTCGATTTTCAGAGTTGGCGCCCTAGTGCTGGAACGAACTTATAAATGCTTTCGTGCCAAAAGAATTTGTGTGATAGACTATAGGTTTATGTTTGAAAGTGGAACCAAAGCCCATGCACGCTTATGTGACAATATAGATCCCATTTGTGCCGAAAAAACAGCCGCCATCACAGGGTAAGGGCAATGCTTGCTTATATCTTTTAGACAACAAGGATTAGAAGTCCATGAAGAAGTGCATTGTATCTCGGAAGATGATTCAACAAAATGAGCAAATATTGTTGTCATTGATAGAAAAAAAAGAACACAGAAACAATACTAGACCCGGCTATCAGGTTTGAAAGAAATGCACAACAGCCAAAACTTACTGATGATGAAAAGAAAATCATCTATGAACCTTGCATTCCTTATTTTACCAAGCGGTATAACATTATGGTCAGTACACGGAATTATTTTTGGAGTTCGTGGTACCATCTCCAAATACACCTATAACCTTTTAAAATCAAAGGAATTCACATTTTACAACGTTGAGAAAATCCTTAGAGAAATTCTAAAGAACTCAATTCAAATTTTGCAGTTTCTTCTCTATTTCAAGTAATGTGATTCACTTCAATTTTCGTTTGAATTTATTGTATATATTTTCATTGTTTCACTGTAAACTTTTATATAGGGTTAGTTAAAAGTCCCGCACCACCTAAATAACTTTTGAAGCATGTGGTTCAGTGATATGAAACTTGGTATGTGGGGCTAACCATATACTAAGAACTCAGTAATGGTATTACCGAGTTTTTTCTACTTCCGGCTGAACCGGAAGTAACTCCAACTCTCTTATTTTAAATGTAACACCCAACATTTTTTTTATTTTTGAATAAAGCTCATTAAGATCTTTTCAAAAAGTACCCACACTTGACACTTCTGTACAAATTGAGTGTTGCTAAATAAAAATGGAAGTGGTGCAAGATATTCCTAAAGCCTAGTTAAATCATTCCTTAAATGGTTTCTATGATCGAGTGACACATTGTAAAGCAGCTGAGGGCTACCAATTTGAACACATAATTTAGAAGGTGAGCTAGCTTTGTTTTGTTTTTGTTAAGGAAGGAGTATTTTATTATTTTAATATTCGATACACTTTTCTGTTTTCGTGACTTACCAACACTGAATTTGTACAGAAGTATCGAGTGTGGGTACTTTTTGAAAAGCACTTAATGAGTACTATTCAAAAATAAAATAATATATTGGGTGTTCCATTTAAAATAAGAGAGTTGGAGTTACTTCCGGTTAAACCGGAAGTAGAAAAACTCGGTAATACCATTACTGAGTTCTTAGTATATGGTTATGCCCACATACCAAGTTTCATGTCACTGAACCGCATGCTTCAAAAGTTATTTAGGTGGTCCGGGACCTTTAACTAACCCTGTATAAGTATTTGTTTTTTGGAGCCTTGTGGTCACGCTTATTCAAGTGCAGATGGTTTTATTTTACAAATCCGAGATATATATATATATATATATATATATATATATATATATATATATATATATATATATATATAAAGACTCGTTTATAGTGTGACGTCACTCTAAGTTGCTAAGCAACTGAAGTCCGAATAGTGGGATGTAAGTCATTGCAATTGCTAAGCAAATGAGTCAGATGTTTAAATTTTCGTGACACTTCATTCATTAGACATTCGATCTTAGTGTGACGTAATTCTCTGCCGTTGTTAAGCAATTCACGTTATGTTATTGCAGTTGCTAAGCAATTGACGTCAGATGTTTAAATTTTCATAACACTTCACTCAGAAACTCGATCATAAATGTTTCACGTTAAAAGCCAACAGGGAAATCTACCCAAGTGGGTATCGAACCCGCGTCTCCGAACCCAGCTCCGGATCAGCAAATAAATGCGGTACCGCCTGAGCTACGGCGACGGCTCCCTGGATATTAACTGTGCCGCTTGACCTACCTCTAAATGGAAGTCAAGGTCAGGGTTAACTGCATCCTCTTGAATGGGGTCGGGTGATGATAGACTAATTTCACTAAAATTTAGCTTGGTTGATTAAGTAGGGCGCATTGGATTTAATTAGGCCGAGTTGGACAGAGACTCCTAGACTGTTAGCGATATCAGTTAATTCGACACTATACAAGCCACAGGGACTGGATTCAATCTCGCCAAGTGCAAGGATGTTTGATCTCCACCACTGTGGCATCCTGTGTTGTCATGGAGATCGCCCGAGGTAGTGCGGACTGCCTGATATCAGGCTGAAAAATCGCTGTAACGAAGATTACATATAGATGGCTAAGAAGTGATATTTCGTATCTACAAAAATAGTCATTTAGGTAACTACATTATTATTATTATTATTATTATTATTATTATTATTATTATTATTATTATTATTATTATTATTATTATTATTAGCCGTACCCGTGCGCTCCGCTGCACCCGTTAGAAATAAATATAAAGTAATTACATAATTAAAATAGGACATTTGATCCAGGGAACATTCGTGTTTGATAGAAGGATAAATCGTTTAATATGTTACTTAATTTAAATTTTATTTAAAATATTAAAATGCGATCATTTTGATCCAGAGACCACTCATTTGGTGCAATGACAATTCCTTTAACATGTTTCTTAATTGTTATTACCAATTATTTTTGGAAAAGCGAAAATTAACAGAAAAATTTTAGCTATAGATTTATTATTATATTTACATTATATTATATTATATTATATTATATTATATTATATTATATTATATTATATTATATTATATTATATTATATTATATTATATTATATTATATTATGTAAAAAGTGTGTTGATAACGGATGTACTCGAATTAGAAAGTTTTTAATTTGTTGTGGGAGCTCTTGAATCTCAGGAGGAACAACTTTTACAACAGCGCAACATAATCTGCTTGGCTCATTACCCAATTTTTTTGCATTGCATTTATTGCATATACATTTTATGTATTTTAACACGATTCAATTCTGCATAGTTAAAATTTGAATTATAAAATAATGGATTGCTAAGCTAACGTACTATTACTGCATACTAAATCAATACACTCTCGTTGTTCATTAATTCTCTGAGATAAAAATGAATATATTCATAAATATTATTTTAAGAAATACAGGAAATGAATATACAGAATAACCTATCAAGTTTTCTGTGCATAAGAAGCTATTTTAATCTTACCTGTCCTCGATTCACTCAGAAGTTACTGTAATAACATTATAGCATTATGTCCATCTAGAGAAACTACACTTTCCAATGATGAAATAATAATTAATTATACAAATCGGTTAATTTAGCTTCCGATATTACTTCATACAAACACAGAAACATTGTCTGTAGGTTATGTTTCATAGCTTTCGATTGTTGTGTCCAAGGCCCCTTACAGACGAAGTCATTTGTTTTTTAATTCATTACACGGCCTTAGATGGCAGTTATTTTAATTTTAAAACTCATTTAATTAAATATCAGTCCTATCGAAATTTTTCAAGGAATAAAACTTATCGCAAATTATTTTTAAAGAAACTTTTGTTATGTAACATTGTTCACAAAAATCAATAATAAGTGAGATATTTTGATTTATTTAATTCAGGCCCTCTTATAACCCCCCTTTTAAATAATGTATTTTGAATGCCATATAGCCTAAAATCTAAGTTACAACGAACTTAATTTAGATTCCAATTTTCTTCGAAATCCGTTCAGCCATTATCGCGTGAAAAGGTAACAAACATACAGACAGACAGACAGACAGACATACAAACAAAAATTTCAAAAAAGCGATTTTCGGTTTCAGGGTGTTTAATTATATATGTTAGGACCAATTATTTTTGGAAAATCGAAAATTACCAGAAAAATTTCGGCTACAGATTTATTACTAGTATAGATTATTATCATCATCATCATTATTGTTATTATTATCATCATTATTGTTATTATTATTATTATTATTATTATTATTATTATTATTATTATTATTATTCACAAAACTGGACAGATAACTACTCCATAATATATTTTGTTCTCGAGTACAAGATCTTGCAAAGCAGCAGCATATATAAAAAGTTTGTCGACTTCGAAAAAAAAAATTTTTTTAACAACTTTTTATTTACCTGCAATTTTACACATACGAGATATCACTTGTTATCCACCGATATAATTTCTCGCCACAGCACTTCGTTTATTTCAACATGTTGCGAATATTTTTGTTTATCGTTTATTTTTTGGGCACACACAAATGAAATCAGAAACTAAGTGCCAAAATACAAATGCAAACTGTCTTCTTCTGGATTGCAGAGAAAATTATTCGCTTATAATTCTCAAAAATGGGGTTTATGGCTCTTCTTCCACTTCCTTCAGACATTTCTTCCATCCTGACTTTGACTCGTTGTCATTAAGGTTTATTACCTTTCTAACATTTTTTTAACACTTTTAACGTTTTAATTTAAAAAAAAAAAATTATAGAAAAATATTATAGCCGATTTCAGGTAAGTCGCCATTTTGTGTTAGTCTTTTTAATCAATAAAAACTCAATTTTACTTTAAAATCTGTATTTGATTTCCATCATTCCCAGTTAATTTCCATATCGGTACTGAATATGAACAAAATCCGTTCAATAATTTTATTACGAAAATATTTCAGTAGGCTATAAAGATAAATGCAAATATTTTGAAAGGAAAATACTAAGAGCCACCTCCGGACGAACCAAAGTAAATATTTATGGAAATCTGGCTTTCAGGTAGTAGCTTCCTCTAAAGCAAGTTTGAATAATTTCAAGAAAAAATTGTTCCGGGACCGGGTATCAATCCCGGGACCCTTCGCTTAGCGCACGAATGCTCTACCGACTGAGCTACCCCAAGAACTATACACGACTCTGAAAGGGTTGTCAAGAAGAAAAAGAAGATCATGATGATGATGATTATGATTATGATTATGATTATGATGATAAAGACAAATGCACGAACAGCAACTCCAATTCTTTTTCGACATACAGACGTGGTATTTCTGTACAAATTTGAAAATGTATCTTCCAAAGACTTCCTCTTTATAAAGGAGTAAAAATTAATATGAACACAGACTCAGAAAACCACTGAAAAGAGTACAATAGTAATATGCGTTACAAGAGCGGTATGTTGATGTTTTCATGTTCGAGGAAAAGATTGAAAAAGCGAAACGTAGTTGAGCTTATTTAATTTCCGAGAACATGAAAGCAAACATACCGCTCGTGTATCATACATTATTTTGTGCGAAGATGGTTTATTACATACCTGAAAGACGAATTTCTAATTAGTTGCAATGAAATCTCCATCTTGGTTTCTGTTCAATGACGGCAACTTTTAAAAACAAAAATATCTATCTTCAACATTGTTGCTATAAAATGTTTTCTGTGTTTACTATATTCCAGCAGGCCGTGATATACGTCTATCTTTTTTTTCCCCCAGTCTATAAATGCGAACTTAAAACAAACGGTAAGGTTATGTAATGATTTATTTTTCATTTTAATATTTTAACAATATTATTTATATAACACATTGCAGTAATAACATCGGCATCTGGAATCTTGTTGATTTTTTCACGGCTTCCTTAATGTTACTTGCATCAGGAATGCAATAACTTTTGTGGTGTTGTAGAGTTTACTTAATTTTTGCAAATATTTAAAAACAATAATTAGGGGAGAGTCGGGTAGTATCGGACATCGGGTAGTATCGGATAGTGCGTTTCTTTCATCTACCACCATATGGTAGTACCTGAATGACATGGTTACGTTTCTCTATGCAACATCACAGGAACGTAACCATGTCAATCAGGTACTATCATCGTGTGATAGATGAAAGAAACTCACTGTCCGATATTACCCGATGTCCGATACTACCCGACTCTCCCCTAACATTGCAATGTAGGTGAAATTGCAGTGGTAAGTTTCCAATTTATAATTATTACTATGTTAAACGTCTCTAAAAATAATATGTTAAAAGCCTAAAGCAGTAAAATGAATGTCGCGCTTAAGTGGTAAGAAGAGGGAAATTGTTATGTGTGTTACGTTGGGAATACTGAATGTGGTATTTCACACTTACCGCGTATTGGTTTTGTGCGGAAAACAAGCAAATACGCACGATCTCGCACAAAAGCCTTTATACATAAACGTACAACATTTCGAAAAGAGCTGATAGATTCGCAGAAGTCATTCGTTTTATTATTACAACCTGTAAATAAAATAATTGGTGCCTCTGGCGCTTGTGGCATTTTTATCTACAACACAACTGCAAGGCGAGATGCTTCATTTGACGAGCTCTGACGTGTGGCGGTCTCACAATCAGACAGGCTCCATGTCCTCACAGATTCGAACTAACGAGCTCCTGGAATGCTGTCCCTGCGGTAATGAGTAAAGTTGACCATTAAAACCAGATTACAAGTCCCATCAAACAGCCATTGTTGCGATGGTTCGATGAGAGGGCTGGAATATAGAGGGCGGGGTGGTATATGACATACGATGGAAAGTGAAGTACACGCAAAGTACTGATTAGAGAGCTGAAACAGAACTCTGCACAAGTATGAAATCATAGCAACCCTGTAACATTTTTATTTGCAGACTTAAAATATACAGACCTACACCTACATATTCTTTCCTACCAAATTCTTAATTTTCTTCATGTCCATTAAGACATTCTACGTAATTCGTTTAATCGCTTTAACTTTTGTCTGAAGATATTTCGGCCTTTGATATAAAATTTAAATTGCGCAAATGCATAATATACTTGTGTTAATTTGGTCTGCAATAGATAAGAGTCAGAGTGCTGCATTGGAGTTAAATCGCTCGCTTGAACTCGGTCGAGTGTCGCACCCTCGAGTGAGATACAATCGGTCGTGATACGCTCGTAATAAATAGAAGCACAGTACAAGGTCATCTCACCGACATGTGTTATCTTGTTTGGAAGGCGACAGATAAGATACACATATGTTTTGCTCACACGGTAAAAATAAGGCTTTATTTTCTGCGTTTATGACAAACGTTTAATGGAACGTACCAAAACAGTAACATGAAGTTATAAATAAAATAGTATGAAAAACTTCGATATACAGTTATTATTGCTAATTAATAATTATTCAATATTTGATTTACCACATATATAATATGATAGGTCCATACATAGTGTTCCGCCTATATACTGCGACAATGTAGAAACGTTTTACAAAATATTATTGATATAGCAGTAGATTAATAACAATATTAGTACAGAGATAACGTCACAGAAAATATAATAAAACGAATAATCATGCTGCACAACTGTTACAGACACAAAGACTGATACACTAATTATTAGAGATTATTATTATTATTATTATTATTATTATTATTATTATTATTATTATTATTATTATTATTACTACTACTACTACTAGAAAACTTGATACAGTTCTTGCATTATCGTGATTGTGTTCTCCGTTTATAATAATTACATTTACATCCAATAACATCTATCAGATGTGGCAAAAACAAAATCACTCCTGTGTGGGGGAGGCGGACATTTACCTACAACATTTATATTACATTTTAAAGCAAGTTTTGTAGTTGTACTATGAAGAGGTTAGTTAAACACTGCAAAGTTTTGAAATGATAAACATCTATGATGTTACTACACAGTTCATCACTGTAACAAGAACGAATGTCTAACGCTCGGCTTATACCGTTCAAGGATTTATCGCTCGTGACAATTTTACCCATCATGCATGTGCGCTACCTATCGGATTATGCTATGGACTACTTGGCGCTCGAGCGAAAACGTCCGATGCAGACCTCTGACCATCACCACCCTGTTACCCTATAACTTACTAGAGGAAAGCGCCATATTAAAATAGAAAGTTTATTCCTAATAAAATACACTTTTTGGACGATTTAAATAAAACTCAATTCGGTGAAACTTTATATATCTTTAATACTTTACCTATAGACTTAACGAAAGGCTTACCAATAACCAAAAATGTATTTAAAAATAGGCTTAAGGACTTTACTAATAGACAGTAGTATATTATACACATTACAATTATTGATGTTCTGTTATTTGAAGTGTTCTATCAGTGAAGAAGTGTGCTGTGTCAGTGAAGTTTTATAGTTTATACTGGTAGTGCAAAGCATTTGAACAGCGAAATGTTTTTGAACTGTTCGTGAAATCAGGATAGTATCAGTGAAATGTGTCGTAGTTCCAGTGCAGTGAGTGAGTTGACAACGAAATGAGTGTAGTGCTGAAAGGTACTTGTGCAGGTATGAACATATCATACTCGTGGGCTTTAGTTCGAACTTAGGGTTAAGATACAAATTAGATTTACTTTAAATTTTATTTTAAGTGATCATGCTTCATTTAATTTAGGATGCTCTAGACCAATCCACTCTCCACTATCATATCCCACCTCCTTCAAATCCATTTTAATATTATCTTCCCATCTACGTCTCGGCCTCCCCAAACGTCTTATTCCTTCTGGCCTCCCAATTAACACTCTATATGCATTTCTGAATTCGCCCATACGTGTTACATGCCCTGCCCATCTGCAACGTCTGAATTTAATGTTCCTAATTATGTCAGGTGAAGAATACAATGCATGCAGTTCTGCGTTGTGTAACTTTCTCCATTCTCCTGTAACTTCATCCCTCTTAGCCCCAAATATTTTCCTAAGCACCTTATTCTCAAACATCCTTAATTTCTGTTCCTCTCTCAAAGTGAGAGTCCAAGTTTCACAACCATACAGAACAACCGGTAATATAACTGTTTTATAAATTATAACTTTCAGATTTTTTTACAGCAGACTGGATGATAGATAGATAGATTTATTGATATAGTTCACAAAAGTACAAAACTTAATAATTTAACAAAAGATCTATATACAAATGTAGTTCTACATAATAAATATACAATTTCCTAAACTAATTAATCTATCGCAAATCTCAATAATTTATTGGTTCAAACTTGCACTTACGTGTTGTTTTAGTGCATGTATAAACCAATCGTGATAACTCTTAAGACTTTAAACCTTATTTATTTTCTCCTTTTCAAAATTTAATTGTAATATTTAGGTCTTATTTTACATAATAATTTATTATTCCAATTAGGTGATCAGATGTCGGCATACTGTAAGTCATGAACCTGAAATAGCTTAATCGGTACATTCCATATGTAGGTTAATCTTGCTTTCTTGCAATATTTTCATGTCAGCAGAAACGTTTGCGTAAATTCTATGAAGACTACCGCATACCTGCTTAAAAACAAACTTGACAAGTTGCTTACATAATCAACCTCAATTTAGTTTCATCATTGTGTCGCATGTACTCATTATCGATTCATTGCTATTATGATGACTAATAAATTTATTATAAATGCATTTTTATTGAAATTAAAATATATTAGTTAACCAATTTATAAAGTCAAATTTTCTTCTGAACTTTTACTAATTAATATAGCTATCGGAATACATTATAACTACCTTAATTCTCTATTTTCACTTTTTTTATTATTATTTTAAAAATCTTGACGTAATTCTATCTTATTTTCAAAACCTGCCTTCTCATCTTATTTAATTAATAATAAGTTTTTTCTGATTTTAGGAAAATTTAATCTTTGTTGATGCCTATCTCTTAGTAGGTAGTTTCGTTCAGTATCTATAGTTTTGATTGAAATCTGCTTTATTTCTGTTAGAGTTTCTATTTGTCATTTTACCTCTTATTAACTGTTCGTCACCTACAGCAGACTGGATGATAAAAGCTTCTCAACCGAATAATAACACGCATTTTCCATATTTATTCTGTGTTTAATTTCCTCCCGAGTGTCATTTATATTTGTTACTGTTGCTCCAAGATATTTGAATTTTTCCACCTCTTCGAAGGATAAATTTCCAATTTTTATATTTCCATTTCGTACAATATTCTGGTCACGAGACATAATCATATACTTTGTCTTTTCGGGATTTACTTCCAAACCTATCTCTCTACTTGCTTCAAATAAAATTCCCGTGATTTCCCTAATAGTTTGTGGATTTTCTCCAATATAGTCACGTCATCCGCATAGACAAGAAGCTGATGTAACCCTGCTGAAACACTGAGTTGCATGTTTTTCTCATGCAACTTGGATTTTTAGGAAGTACCTTTGTTCATACCTTCAGTGCTGTGTTGTTTACTACAAATCAGAAATAGCCACTGTATTTACAGACTATGGGTACTTCGAGACTTTCAATATTGAAAATTTATTTAACAACTAGCCGTACCCGTGCGCTCCGCTGCACCCGTTAGAAATAAATATAAAGTAATTACATAATTAAAATAGGACATTTGATCCAGGGAATATTCGTGTTTGTTGGAAGGATAAATCGTTTAATATGTTACTTAATTTAAATTGTATTTAAATAATTAAATTGCTATCATTTTGGTCCAGAGACACTCATTTGGTGCAATGACAATTCCTTTAACATGTTTCTTATTTGTTATTACACGCAACTATAGTTTAATAAAGATTGACATATCATTTAGTTTTATTGTGTATACTTTATATTACTTGCTATATGGTTCCATTGAATTATGATAATAACTTAATTTTAACCTTTGTTTTCTACGTCTTCAGTAAATGGCGCTTGGCCTACTATGGTTCTGAAACCTTCAAATAACTTAAATAGTGATACAGCATAAACAGTGATATGTAATTATATTTCTTTCTTTCGAAAATGTAAGAATTCACGATCTCCTATGTACCATTGCCATGGAATGAATAAATGTGTTTTTTCTTCCTACTCAAAAATTTTATATTTTGCACATGCGAATTACTGCAGGAACAACAACGCTACAATCTGAGGCGGCAGTGAAAAGGTATTGTATTGTTATTTTAAGTCTATCAGATCTACCAAATTTTGCATAGAATAAAACTTATCGGAAATCATTTTTAAAGAAACTTTTGTTATGTAACATTTTTCACAAAAAAACAATAATAAGCGAGATATTTCGATTTAATTCAGGCCCCGTTAAATGAAGTATTTTGAATGCCATATAGCCTAAAATCTAAATTACAACGAACTTAACTTATATTTCAATTTTCATCGAAATCCGTTCAGCCATTATCGCGTGAAAAGGTAACAAACAGACAGACAGACATACAAACAAAAATTTCAAAAAAGCGATTTTCGGTCTCAGGATGAATAATTATACATGTTAACACCAATTATTTTTGGAAAAAGGGAAAATTACCAGAAAATTTTCGGCTGCATATTTATTATTATATTATATTATATTATATTATATTATATTATATTATATTATATTATATTATATTATATTATATTATATTATATTATATTATATTATATTATATTATATTATATTATATTATATTATATTATATTATATTATATTATATTATATTATATAAAAAGTGCGTTGATAACGGATGTGCTCCGATAAAAAAAGTTTTTAATTTGTTGTGGGGCTCTTGAATCTCAGAAGCAACAACCTTTACAACAGCGCAACATAATCTGCTTGGCTCATTACCCAATTTTTTTTGCATTGCATTTATTGCATATATAGTCTATTTTATGTATTTTAACACGATTCAATTGAGCATAGTTAAAATTTGAATTATAAAATAATGGACTGCTAAGCTAACGTACTATTACTGCATACTAAATCAATACACTCTCGTTGTTCGTTAATTCTCTGAGATTAAAATGAGTGTGTACATAAATATTATTCTAAGAAATACAGAAAACGAATGTACAAAAAAGCCTATCAAATTTTCTGTGCATAGGAATAGTTTAATAGCTTTCAACTGTTGCTGTCCAAGGCCCCTTATAGACGAAGTCATTTGTTATTTCATTGCACCGTCTTAGATGGCGTTATTTTAATTCTAAAACTCATTTATCTCATTAAATATCAGTCCTATCAAAATTGTGTAAAGAATAAAACTTATCGGAAATCATTTTAAAGAAACTTTTGTTATGTAACATTCACAAAAATCAATAATAAGCGAGATATTTCGATTTATTTAATTCAGGCCCCCTTATAACTCCCCTTTTAAATAAAGTATTTTGAATGCCATATAGCCTAAAATCTAAGTTACAACGAACTTAATTTATATTCCAATTTTCATATAAATCGTTTCAGCCATTATCGCGTGAAAAGATAACAAACATACAGACAGATATACAAACAAAAATTTCAAAAATGCGATTTTCGGTTTCAGGGTGATTAATTATATATGTTAGGACCAATTATTTTTGGAAAATCGAAAATTACCAGAAAAATTTCGGCTACAGATTTATTATTAGTATAGATCACTGCTCTATTACGTAGTACAAGATTTCAATGGTCGCCGCTAGGAGCTCTGATTTACAGCATCGAATGCCCTAGTATACATACATAGCCTATATCTTTATTTAACGTTTAGGTAATTAAATATAAAATTCACATTGCATAAATGTATGAATACAATTAATAGGCTATTTCAAATATCTCGGAATTAAGACTAGAGGAACAGAACGCTTACCCATAAAAAAATTCCATCAGGAAGCAAATTACTTCACTAAATATCTAACAGGAACTTTCAGGATACGAATCGCGGGTAATTTAAACTTTAAAGTTATATTCAGTTGTAGATTGACTAATGGCTAGCCCTAGTGGTGACAAAAAATGCACAGAAGTGCAGGATTCGAGTATAGCATGAAAAACAACTACATAGAAGGAAATTACCGGTGGGTAAAAACATAGCGAGGATTGCAGATTACATTCTGTCTGTTTAAATTTCTCTTAGGAGTTAAAATGCATCATCCGATCGTTGCAACGACTCTAGAATGCAATCAATCATTATTTGGACTGGAATATGAAACCCACATGGACTTATGGCTAGAGTTATAAATCACCATCTGGAACAAAATTCTGTTTACAGATCGACGGGATGAAACAGCATCAATTGTTGGATAATATTTCTTACGCAGAATAAAAGGGAACGAAAATATTAAATGGCATTACAGTCTTTGAAGTCTTGGACTCCCGCATTTTTAGTTTTTCAACGGCTCACTTTGGCTACATGCCGTAGATGAGATTCGAATCCACGACTGCAGCTTTCAGTCAACGATAAAGGTGGGCGCTCATCTGTTGTAACAGATGATGACAGAGTGCATTATTTGAAGACCTTTTAGAAACTATACTTCACAGCGATGAACTTATTTCAGATTAATCAAGTGAATTTCACATAGGTCACATGTAAGATTTTTTTTTTTTCGTTGTTGGTAACTCTATAGCATCTATTAGATGCTTTATGGTTGTGCTAACAGATGGAGTTACTTGTCAACAATGTGATGCTGAAACGTGTGTTCAGGTTACTGCCCAGCGACAGTCCTGATGTATTTTATATTTGTGATGATTGGTTAATTAATATTAACCCGGCACACTCACATTCATACAAATTTCCAGACTCTAGACACCCAGGGAATTCCTCTTCTTCAAGAAAAATTCACCAAGAGCCGAGCCCGGGAATCGAACCCGGGACCTCCTGATCTGGAAGCCAGCATGCTGACCAACAGACCACGGTGGCAGTCATGTAAGATTTTGCAACTGAAATTTATAAAATATCAATTAACTATATTTTAATTCAGAAATCACCACGTGTAATTAAAAAACATCAATTAATTTGTAATCGAGGTTAAACAATTATTTTTTTTCGTTAACTCTGTAGCATCTATTAGTGCTTTTTGGTTGTGCTAACAGATGGAGTTACTTGTCGACAATGTGACGCTGAAACTTGTGACAGTCCTGATATAGTATTGTATTTTATATATATTTTGATGATTGGCTAATTAATATTAACCCGACACACTCACAATCATACAAATTTCCAGATTGTAGACACCCAGGCAATTTTTCTTTTTTAAGAAAAATTCACCGAGAGCTGAGTCTGAGAATCGAACCCGGGACGTCCAGATTTGGAGCCCAGCACGCTGACCAACAGACCACGGAGGCATTCAAAACAATTAATGTAATTTTATTCAGATTGTGCAATAAAATTGACACTCTGAAATATCATTTGTTTGGTAGTCATGACAACTGGTTGTTTTGTTTATGTGTGTATCGTAAACATCAACAGAAAAAAGTTGAATATGTATGAAATTTACAGATGATACCAGCGAATAGGGATTATAAAGAATGGACACTGAGCGAGTTTTCCTGTGTTTTGTTTCTCTGTGCCCCGGCATTTAGTTCTACTTTCAAGCGCTAGAGGTTAGTGTAATCGAGCATACGCTAAGATAATAATTGAGAATAGAGTTGAGACACAGGATCCAAACATCGCCTACCTTATTGCATAATCCAGTAACGCTTTGCTTCAGATAAATTCAAGTTAACAGCTTTTCCTTATTACTCAATGACAAACTAGTAGTAATAATAATTTTTTATATTTCAGATATAATAAATTATATTATAAAATAATATAATACATTATAAAATTATGTATCAAATTCGATTAATATTTGTATATAATATAATATAGGTATATGGTTTTACTTCTCGTAAGAGTTTTGTTTTTCCATTTTCAGTGCTATCAAATCATTACATATTTTAATTTTATTGTTGTTGGGGTCAACGTCTCAACTCTCATTATAAAGGAACTCTAGAGTCTAGACATTACAGTTAATGACGGATTTATTATTTTATGGATCCAATTTATTTTATTTGACTACATAATGTACCTAGATGTATTAATTATATGTGTTATATTTCCGCTGTGTCGACTGCTAGCTGGTGTGATGTCAGCGCCAACTCTACGGAGAAAGCAGAATCTCACGCTCTAGCTGGCTTGAAGGTAATTGAAATCAGTCCGACTACATCAAAGGTACCGACGCGAAGTGTCCATTCTTTATAATCCCTATTCGCTGATGATACCGTCTGAATTTCAATTTATCAATGTGAATTACACCTGATGCCTTCTAATTCGCAATTGAAAAATCTGAATTACATCTGAATTTCCCTGAAATTCACTTGAAATAAAATTGATTTTTATCTCTCATTACAGCTAGAAAAAGGTACAAGTGTGAGGCGAAACAGAAAGCTCCGACATGGACTGGAGTAGAGATTATTCAGGCACGTACAGGTAGGCGAATGCTTCTACGTGTATTAAGGTAATATCCCTTCATTTTTGTGGAAGAACGGATGGAAATTTAAAAAGCTCTCAGTGAGGATACCGCTGTAGGAAATCGATCCTCTCAATTTCCCGAATAATAAACCAGAAAGCAAGCTCACCTCCATCCATTCGATGGGAAGATATTACGAGTTTTTTGCTCCTGTGATCGCCATCTATTGTCAGGCGAAATTAATGTACTCACAGCCACTCCGCTCTGTAGAGGTTGGAGGGTACGATTCGGCTGCGGTTGACATTCATATCCGGCAAATTAATGTATAGATTTACACAAAAAGCTCTAATGAATCCGCCATATCACGTTACACTTGTGTGGAGCTGGTATCTACGTCACCACATGGGCCCAAGAAGGGAATCGATAGCACAGACGAGGCTTGCAACCGCTCTGGCTGCAAGACCCGGAAATGAGCTCATCAAATAATACCGGTCCTGTTGAATGAGATGTAGACATATGTCAAGAACACGGATCTGTCTTCGCTTCCCGTTACTGCACATCAAAGTCTTTGTCCAAGTACAGATTGTATTCTTGTTCTTCTCGCAATATGGATTAATTAAAGCCATTTTTATTAACTTTTATGCAAAAAAAAACAATACTTTATATACAGGGACATCACTTTATTTTTACCAACATTTTTAACATTAACCTGGCTATACTCGGAAACTCAGTTGCCCCCTTCCATTACAGGAGTTTGATGTTACTAGTGCAATATGTAAACAAATCATTTTACTAGGTATAGGAGGAGAGAAAAGTAATGTATCCATTTATGTCGTAGGGAAATACGATATTACGATTTTCAGTTTGATCATCACTTTTACGGAATTTATCAAAATACAGTAGAGTAGTAACATTTTTTTTTTTCAAAAACTCAACTTTTCAGGCGGCTATGTTCGTTATGTAATGTCTACTTTATTTAGCATATTAATTATTGATGTTAACATACAATATAGAGAGTGCATTTAAATTGAGGGGGTCGTAAGTAAAGGGCTGTAAGTGCACTTAAGTTACTTTTGAGAAAATGGGGTTTAAATATTTAAGCTTTCGTAAAATCGGTGAAATTTTTATTTAAATTTTAATGTGTGATGCGATTAAAATATCCCTTTGCTACTAAAATTTTAGATACTTTTTCTTACACTGGATGCACTTAACTCATGTTATTACAAATGTCACTAGCATTCCTTTGCTTCTAGCCACCTCAATTCAAAAAAAGCTAATCCGAATTTTTAAACAAGTTGCTGAAAATGATTGCCGTTCATTACAATGCAGGCTTCAATTCAGTACGCATATTATTAAAAACATCTTGAAGCATATTCTCTGAAATTGAATTTATCGTTTCTTGAATATAATTTTTTAGTACGATATTATTAATGTAGGTTCTTTCTTCTATAGAAAACGCAACCATATTTCTGAAACACACTGTACACTGCAGTGTTTACTTCAGTGCTTGAAGACTTCGAATGCAACAGCGGCCGTAAGTTTGTGTGTCTGGCGGGAGCAAGGACATTAGTGAAGGGGTGAGAGTGAAGTACATTCAGAAATGCAGGTACAATAAAAATGCAAGTAAAAATAAAATGATGTCCCTGTACAAAATCTCAGCTTTATCTCGAATTTTGACATAGAAATGTTCATTCCAACACATTTCATGATAAAAGTATGCAGATATTAACAGCTTATTCCTTGGATATAGGACAACAAAAATTTATAATACTATATTAGTCCCAAATGAATAATTTTCTGAGACTATTACACTCTTACTA
Source organism: Periplaneta americana (assembly GCF_040183065.1). Lineage (NCBI taxonomy): Eukaryota > Metazoa > Arthropoda > Insecta > Blattodea > Blattidae > Periplaneta > Periplaneta americana. The sequence goes on along the minus strand of NC_091130.1, from coordinate 8,681,675 downwards.
CGTCATACTACTTTTGACTAATAAAACGGTACAGAAAGACGTGTTTCAACTATTCATGGCTGCTTATCCTACAATTTACATAATCTCCCTAGCAATTGTTTGTTTTTATCACCTGCGTAGCATTTGTTTCTTTGTTTGCCAACACTCTACTTTCAATAAATCTCTCTTTTAAAATGATTCATGTTTAGTTCTTCATCCTTAATTAAAACTTTTCTATAATTTATCTTGTTTATATTATTTAGGTTATGTTATAGCTTCTGCTGTATAAGATTATGGATAGTGACGTATATTGTTTAATGTATATTGATAATTGAAGTGGAATGCTATCAAGTATTCTCTTGTATTTTTATTACTTCACAAAAATTCTTTTATTACAGAACATATTCGATTTATTTCATAAATTGTGTACGATTCCACATTAAAAAACCGTCAAAATTTGTTTAGTATTGAATTCGTCAGGTCTTCTTTCTAATGCATAGCTGAGGATTTTTTTTATATATTCTTATTTTATTTGTTTATTGATATAAGTAGCCTACTTATTTCTCCATAATTGTTTTAAGTAACCAGGGACTTTATCTACCCTTCAGGAGCCTACGTTTGTAATTCACTTTAGAGTATTCCGGTACTTCTAATTTCTGTGCCTAAATATTGAAATTTTTAACTATTTCTATTATTTTATTATCCAGATCCAGTTTACATCATAATAGTTTTTTACGATGCAAGTGTTAAAATTGCATTTCATTTTGAGAGTATGGATGTTTGCAAAACGAGACCCGAGTGAATCAATCCTATGAACAAAATAAAATAATTTTTAACATGAGTATCGCAAACTATTTTTATAGATAACCAAAGAAAGGTACACCTGCTATTGTTTGAATTGCTTTACTAATCGGTTGCGATAGCTCCCGTCTCACATTTGGTGGAAAACAATTAACTCTCGAAGCAAACAGTTGAAAGTCAATGTTAGAAATACTTTTCGCACTAGTGATAAAAGTTCTTTTCTCAAGCTACCGCATAATACTCCATTTTGAACACGTTTGCCTAGCGGTAAGAGATCTGCTTTTAGGATTGGCTGTTTAAGAATATCATTTACTTATTGTCTTTTTTATACATGAAATCTTCAATCCATATTTTCCACAGCTTAATTCAACTGGTGTAAAAGTATCTGCAGATGACATTCATTTTCTGAAATAAGCACTACATCATCAGCATAGCACAATATATTTACTTACTGACGATCTGTTATTACTTTTAACATTTGTTTTCTTAATTATTTCATTCAATAAAATGTTAAAGAGCAATGAGTTCATCAAGTCTCCTTGACGTGTACCTTTCCTCGCCATTATCTCATGTGGATAACGCTAAATTTATGCATGGTGTTAATTACAGTGCAAGTTATGTCTGTTTTGCACACCCGTAAGCTTCCTCACAACTGTCGTATTCATAAGGATTTTGTTCCGTGACAACACAGCTGGATTTGTTAATGCTTATCACTTGAAATGGTCAAGGATGTGTCTGAAGCTTCTATTCACGTCCCGCATCTCTGGACTAAGCAGCAAACCCTGCCCCGTATAAATGACTCTACTTTGTTTAGGAATCCCGGCTAATTGGATGGTGTATGTTTCGGTGCGGGAAAGAAAGACAGCGCAGTTTCTCACAGATACAGTAGGCCACGTCTTTCTTCCGCAAATCAGTTCTCTCAGCACGCAATCCACGATTAATCTTACACATCACCGTAGGATGTCTAATGATATGTCATACAGTATATCATCATAACACCTATTACTAAGTAACGTATTTTTTCTTTCACTTATTTAATTTATTCATTTATATAGGCCTTATTATGTAAATTTATTAATGTATTTATTTATTATTTCTATATTTATATACTCATTCATTAATTTTATCATTTACTCACAATTCATAAGGTTTTACCGGTACCTCTGCTTCTTTTTAAGAAGGGGGACAAGACTAACTGTGGTAACTTTCGAGGAATATTACCTTTGTTGACGTCGTACAAAATTTTGTCCATATTCTTTTGAGAATATTAACTCCGTACATAGATGAAATTATTGGGGATCATCAGTGCGGTTTTAGGCTCAATAGATCTACTATTGATCAGATTTTTTGTATACGACAGATACAGGAGGAAAAATGGGAGTATAAGGGTACAGTACATCACTTATTCATAGATTTCGAAAAGGCATATGACTCGGTTAAGAGAGAAGTATTATATGATATTCTTATTGAATTTGGTATTACCAAGAAACTAGTTCGATTAATTAAAATGTGTCTTAGTGAAACGTACAGCAGAGTCCGTATAGGCCAATTTCTATCTGATGCTTTTCCAAATCACTGTGGGCTAAAGCAAGGAGATGCACTATCACCTTTACTTTTTAACTTCGCTCTAGAGTATGCCATTAGTAAAGTCCAGGATAAGAGACAGGGTTTGGAATTGAACGGGTTACATCAGCTGCTTGTCTATGCGGATGACGTGAATATGTTAGGAGAAAATCCACATACGATTAGGGAAAACACGGGAATTTTACTGGAAGCAAGTGAAGCGATCGGTTTGGAAGTAAATCCCGAAAAGAGAACGTATATGATATTTGTCTCGTGACGAGAATATTGTACGAAATGGAAATATAAAAATTGGAGAACTATCTTTTGAAGAGGTGGAGAAGTTCATATATTATCTTGGAGCAGCAGTAACAAATATAAATGACACTCGGGAGGAAATTAAACACAGAATAATTATGGGAAATGCCTGTTATTATTCGGTTGAGAAGCTTTTATCATCCAGTCTGTTGTCAAAAAATCTGAAAGTCAGAATTTATAAAACAGTTATATTACCGGTTGTTCTTTATGGTTGTGAAATAATACTGTATTGATACAGAGCTTGTCCGTCCTGACAGGGTCTCAGGGACCCTCTCACGCGCGCTAAAGGCCCCCAGGGACGTGCCATACCTTAGCATAACAATTATCTAATCGACAATATAAGTACTAAGAATCGCAAACAGTTCGCCTTCAAAATTGTTAGATTACATCATTCACATAGTGAGTTTGCTGTCAAAATTGTAGGATCGCATTATTTCTAAAATATGAGATCTTTCTTTAAAATAATCCGATTGTATTTATTTTATACATAGATCGCTTTCAAAATTGCCTGACTTTATTACTTATACAGTGAGTTCACTTTTAAAATATTCCAATTACTTTTTTTTTCTCACTTCATTTATTCTATTCCATAGATCTTACATTAGCATTGAGTAAGTCAAAATGTTACAAGATTACAATTTTTTGGCGAGATGAAATTAGGTGAGGCCGAGGATTCGCCATAGATTACTTGACATTTGCTTTACGGTTGGGGAAAACCTCGGAAAAACCAAACCAGGTAATCAGCCTAAGTGGAATCGAATCCGCACCCGACCGCAACTCCGGATCGGCAGGCAAGCGCCTTAACCGATCGAGCTACGCCGGTGGCTTTAATTAATTAATTAATTGGAGAAGAATTTAATATTATTTTAAGATTTTTACAATGTCCATGTTTTTGGAAACATTACTCTGTTTTCTGTAATAAGCCATTAAGCAACTAGAGCTCAAAATCCAAAAAGTGAGTACTCTTACCCTACTTTCCTCTACCGGAGGGTGCGGGGAGAGACCAAGGTAGTATCTGTAAAAGTGATCTTACAAGGGAAGGGTTTCTGGTCGAGCAGGAATTTTTGGTTAAAAATTTGACAAGACGCTTACTTCACAATGGTGATGAAGGCCGTAAAAGCATTCATTTGTGTAACTCTCCGTTTGGTTGGTATTGGTCAATACACTTCTTTAAAAATGTACATGAGGATTCTCTATAAAATGCATGAAACAGCATGGAGCAGAGCAATAAGCACAACACACAGAAGCAACACCTGAACAATCTTCTGAACCACACTCCAGTGCTGGAAAATCAAATGCTACCTGAATTACATTTTTGAAGTCCGAGACTTGTTCAGGATTCACGTAACCAGCTGACTGCCAGGAATACTGAAGCATAGGGCGGTATACTGGAGCAGACAACTGGTTATGAATAACAGAGTGCATTTTGAATAATTTCAAGGGAAAAATTGTTTCGGGGCCGGGTATCGATCCCGGGTAGCGCAGTTGGCAGAGCGCTGGTACGTTCAACCAGAGGTCCCGGGATCGATACCCGGCCCCGGAACAATTTTTCCCTTGAAATTATTCAAATCTGCTTTACAGGGAGTCTTACCTGAAAGACTAGATTTACATAATATACTCGTATACGTCACTGTGTACGTTAACAGAAAACCACAATTCCAAGTCACACAGAGATTGTGTGCACTCGATGTGGGTCTCTGGCGTTTCGTCAGCACGCGAGTTGTGTGGATATAAAGGGAAAAGTTGAGACGGTGTCGGGTGGAGTTCCCGGGTAGCTCAGCTGGCGGAGCGCTGGTACGATCAACCAGAGGTCCCGGGATCGATACCCGGCCCCGGAACAATTTTTCCCTTGAAATTATTCAAATCTGCTTTACAGGGAGTCTTACCTGAAAGACTAGATTTACATAATATACTCGTATACGTCACTGTGTACGTTAACAGAAAACCACAATTCCAAGTCACACAGAGATTGTGTGCACTCGATGTGGGTCTCTGGCGTTTCGTCAGCACGCGAGTTGTGTGGATATAAAGGGAAAAGTTGAGACGGTGTCGGGTGGAGTTCCCGGGTAGCTCAGCTGGCGGAGCGCTGGTACGATCAACCAGAGGTCCCGGGATCGATACCCGGTCCCGGAACAATTTTTCCCTTGAAATTATTCAAATCTGCTTTACAGGGAGTCTTACCTGAAAGACTAGATTTACATAATATACTCGTATACGTCACTGTGTACGTTAACAGAAAACCACAATTCCAAGTCACACAGAGATTGTGTGCACTCGATGTGGGTCTCTGGCGTTTCGTCAGCCCATGCGAGTTGTGTGGATATAAAGGGAAAAGTTGAGACGGTGTCGGGTGGAGTTCCCGGGTAGCTCAGCTGGCGGAGCGCTGGTACGTTCAACCAGAGGTCCCGGGATCGATACCTATCCCCGGAACAATTTTTCCCTTGAAATTATTCAAATCTGCTTTACAGGGAGCTTTACCTGAAAGACTAGATTTGCATAATATATACGTCACTGTGTACGTTAACAGAAAACCACAAATCCAAGTCACACAGAGATTGTGTGCACTCGATGTGGGTCTCTGGCGTTTCGTCAGCCCACGCGAGTTGTGTGGATATAAAGGGAAAAGTTGAGACGGTGTCAGGTGGAGTTCCCGGGTAGCTCAATTGGTAAGAGCGCTGGTACGTTCAACCAGAGGTCCCGGGATCGATACCCGGCCCCGGAACAATTTTTCCCTTGAAATTATTCAAATCTGCTTTACAGGGAGCATTACCTGAAAGACTAGATTTGCAGAGTGCATTTTCATTATAAACACTCGATTTCCCAAGTTAAGTTCTGGAAAATATTATGTTGTATTTAACGAGGCTCGCAACTGCAGAGGTTATATCAGCGTCGCCGGATGTGCCGGAATTTTGTCCCGCAGGAGTTCTTTTACATGCCAGTAAATCTACTGACATGAGCCTGTCGCATTTAAGCACACTTAAATATCATCGACCTGTGCCGGGATCGAATCCGCAACCTTGGGCATAGAAGGCCAGCGCTATACCAACTTGCCAACCAGGGCGACTTAAGTTCTGGATTCTCAGCAAGAGTCCTTATGTAATCTGTTATCCTCCGAGCATATATTTTGTATTGTCTAAGGAAATAGATATTCAGAGGCTGGAATATATTTAGTTTTTTTAGGTGGAATAATCATACATTCCATGTCCTAGGCTTGGAATGATTCATTTATTAAGGTTGCGTCCTTGTGCGCATTCAATGACTCACACAACAGTGTACACTTTTGATTAGCTGCAATATTTTCAGACAGAACGTTGGAGAAAAATGTTCTTAAATGGGCTTTAGACATTTTACCACTCACACTAGCTTCTAGGCTAGGCTAGGCTTACGGGTAAGGTGTCCCATCCCCTTAACTTGTGCAGTGCTCTCCCCACCCCTCAACTTGTACAGTGCTCTGACAGACAAACCACACATTACACAAACGAATGCTTTTGGGAGCTTTACAGAGATGTAAAGATGGGCCTGTATACAAATTTTGGATACGAAATTCCTGTTCGAGCCGAAACCCTTCCCTTGTTAGTGCTACCTCATAATGTATAATCATACTTTTGAGAACCGATGTAAAAACCAAAGCCGAGCAAGTACGTGCAGGCTATCGTGTGGTTCGGTTGCCTAGCAACACACGCACTGTGTTGTGATAATGTGGTGGAACGCCGAGCTGGCTGCGTCAAAGTCGTACACACGTAAACAGAGTCCACGCAGCGGATACTGCATTAGAGTCGGTGGAGCGTGACATCGTTTCCATGTGGGAACCAAATTAAAGGACGAAAATACGAGACAGTCGCAGTGGACCGCCAGACTCAAATCCACAACAACTTAATTACTTGTCGGAAGACTCGTCAAGTTGCCACCTCCAGTATTTTCGGATTATATCTACTTTTATTCCAGAGAAAATTCCTAACCCACTGGTTGAATTTCCTTAAGGACTAATCAAATCCTACAGAGAACTTCGGCTATAGCCTCAATTTTTATCCACTATTATACAGCCCCCATGTATTGTGGGTCCCTATCACCACGGCATGGCGCGTCCTCAGGTTGCGGATCGAGGAGACGGCCTCCAGATATGGAGGGTAGCTGCGAATATATTGAATAAGCAGTCGCGGACAGCCGATGAGGGGTGGTCCTCCAGTTTGGGGGTTGGGCGAAGGGCTAACAACCCATCACCGTAAAAAAACAGCTTGTTACGAAACCTTCAAATAAGCCTCGGAATGGGACTGATTCTCTGGCACGACCACAGCAAAGGAATAAGGTTTTGATATTTGGTACTTGGAATATTACAAATCTATATAGAACAGGAGCGGTAACATTAGTAAAGAAAGAACTAGCTAGATATAGAATAAACTTTGTGGGAGTACAGGAGGTTAGGTTAGATGGGTACGGCATAACACAAATAGGAGATTACTTGTATTATGAGGAAGGAAACGATAATCACCAATTAGGAACAGGATTCGTTATTCAATCTGAAAGTTAGAATTTATAAAACAGTTATATTACCGGCTGTTTTTTTATGGTTGTGGAACTTGGACTCTCACTTTCAGAGAGGTACATAGGTTAAGGGAGTTTGAGAATAAGGTGCTTAGGAAAATATTTGGGGCTAAGAGAGATGAAGTTACAGGAGAATGGAGAAAGTTACACAACACAGAACTGCGCGCATTGTATTCTTCACCTGACATAATTAGGAACATTAAATCCAGACGTTTGAGATGGGCAGGGCATGTAGCACGTATGGGCGAATCCAGAAATGCATAGTGTTAGTTGGGAGGTCGGAGGGAAAAAGACCTTTGGGGAGGCCGAGACGTAGATGGGAGGATAATATTAAAATGGATTTGAGGGACCTGGGATATGATGATAGAGACTGGATTAATCTTGCTCAGGATAGGGACCAATGGCGGGCTTATGTGAGGGTGGCAATGAACCTCCGGGCTCTTTAAAAGCCAGTAAGTAAGTAAGTATTATACAGCCCACTTCTTCGCTTTAATATCTTCATTTCTTCTTAACCTTGCAGCGTGGCTCGTTCAATTCACAACTGTCTTAACTTTTTTAATCGTAAATTTTCAGCAGTAGTTGAGTCAGCTGGCACTTTCTTATGAAAGAGAAACAGGATTCGATTCCTAGCAGATCATGAGACATTTATGTATTGGGTAAGTCTCTCTAAGTAAGGTAAGCCTTCACAACTTCGCCAACTTAAGAAAATTTATTTTTAAATTGATGATGAAGTCATATTTCGAAAGTATAAAAAATTGCGTTACTAAATATTGCAATATTGACAGAAATGGCCACGGACCTCCTCCTCCTTCCTCTCCACTCTTCTCTTCTACTATTCACACTTGCTTGGCAATTATGCCAGGCTCTTTCTACTCTCCATTAATAAATCACTGTTAATATTTTAATAAAACCTAAAATTTTTATACAGGGAAAATAAATTTACTGTAAATTCACAGGGCTAACGGCTTCAAAGCTGGGTACTTGGTTTAAATAGAGTGCACTGGTGTAATAAAATTAACATGGAGGCATGAGATAATTACTCTGCTTTCCATTAAAATTTCACTTTAATTCAATGTCCCCGTTTAAAAAAATTGATACTAAAGAGCAACTTAAATAGAAAATTTCGTCAAGAATAAAGTACTCCTCCTCGTACAAAAACAAAATTGACAATAGGATGCAACTGGAGAAGTTAGGACACATGTGTTCCCTAAGTTCGCCACTTTTATATGTGTAAATTCAAATAATATTTTAAAATCATCAGAGTACACATGTACCTTAATATATTTTAATACAGAAAAAATGGTCATAGTAGAATTAAACAAAGTTCTATCCTTAATAAATTATCACAGGATTAATAATTTTAGTATTTCTTTACCTATAATATATATAAAATTTCACTAATTTAAATAATAAAGTTTAAATGCAATCAGTTATTTAAACTGTCAACTGTTTAAAACAATCTCTGAGAAGCAGCAACTAATGATCTAAGTTGGCCATGGAAGAAGCTGCAGTGGTGAACTTGAGAACAGTTCCAGCATTTAATAATAATGTTATGTATGTATGTGTATGTATTTATTCACACTGCAATGGGTATATACCCGGTGGCAGTGGTAACTAATTACACTCAATAATGACAATAATAAACTTGTTAATTCAAAATATACTTAATAATAATACCAATAATTAATACAAATAATTAATACTAACAATAATTTATAATAATAATAATAATTATTATTATTATTATTATTATTATTATTATTATTATTATTATTATTATTATTATTATTATTATTATTATTATAGGGAATATCCTAAATTAAATGAAGCACGATCACTTAACATAACATTTAAAATAAATCTAATTTGTATCTTAAATCTAAGTTCGAACTAAAACCCACGAGTATGATATGTTCATATCTGCACAAGTACCTTTCAACACTACACTCATTTCGCTGACAATGTCAAGTGTAATTCTGAAAATACAGCCAGAAAGTACACAAGTTTCGCAATGGTTGAGTGGAAGAGAAGGCCGAATTCCTTAACTCTGCCAGTTAAAATAAACCATTACTATAATTATTATTATTATTATTATTATTATTATTATTATTATTATTATTAAAATAGGCTTTAAAATAATACAGTACACTCTGTAAATGCATTACTTAAACCTCTAGATGAAACGGATAATTATGGAGCAAATCTTACATCGGCAACCACAGTTAACACAATATGGCGACTACCTCATAGAAAGATATACTGGTAATGCATCTTGCGTATTCAACGAAGTTCTAATGCATCATACATGAAGTTACTGCTGTCAACTTTTGGCCAAATATCGTATCTTAACGAAAATGACGAGTGCCGAACTTTGGAGAATTGGCGAACTTATAGATACCTACCTTACTTCGGGTTTCCGGGGAAATCTCATTCTATCACTGATCACTCAATATTAGTTCGTCAATTAGCTAATGGCTTCTAGCCTAATGTCACAGGGATTTGATCACTGACGGATCATGTGAGAATTTCGTTATAAAAACCACTATGTAGCATATGAGATAGAGTGCTCGACTGCCAACCCAGAGATCTCTGATTCTATTCTCGAGAGGAATAGGGATTAATATCTCCCACGATTGTCTAGTGTTAGCACTGCATCTGAAGCCCTCGGGATCATATCTAGTTGAGGGCTATGGAATTTTATAATTATAAAAATTCATTACATTACTTCCATTGGAAAGAAAGTAAAGCTAATAGCCTTGTGAAGACGATTTACGGCAACTAAAAGAAATATGTCGCCAAATTTTAGGAAGGCGTCAGGCAAAATTTATTTGTCAGTTCTGGCCCACGCCACTGCAACAAGGAACCCACGTCTTGATTGGCCTAGCTGAGCGTGTATTTGTTCCATCCTTCACTTGTACTAGTAAATCGTCCATATATAATATGTGTTGAATGTGCCACGTCTGTTTTCAGGTTCATCAAACATAGTTTCAGTTTAGGATACAAGAATAACGAACAATGGAATGTCGTAAATTTGTGAAAAATGAGATGAAGGTTCAGTACTATAGGTCAAAGGGAGTAGAATACAATACAGTTTGTTGCACTGAAAGAACTATGATAGTTTCAGATCTACATCGTGTTGACGAATTGGTATACAACGCAAAAACGGGAATGTCAAAGTTTAAATTTCATTTCCTGTAAAATGAAATAAATTCGACATTCCCCCTTTTTTGCAGTGGACTCTTCAGATACAAATGCAAGGTACAAGTGTAAATACAAATGAAAAATGAAAAAGAGAAAAAAATAATTTTATGAAAAAAAGCCGCCCTAAATAAGGGTTCGATAGATCGGCCTACTAATCAATTCATAAAGAATAATCATGAAAACCAATTGTGTGACAATTTGAAAGAAAAAAGAAAACTTTAAGATAAATGATATGAAAACATAGGAAATCATTTACAATAAAAGTTTGTTGACTACAAATGATTACTAATTATAGCTAAGGATGATTTTAACACGTGAGATCCTATGGCATCAATCGTTGCATCAGAAATGTTAAATTGTTTAAGTTGATTTAAAGTTTCTCGTGGGATCGTGCCACGGGCACCGAACATGAGTCCAAAAACTGTCCAATGTGTAATGTGGTATTGTGCTCCAAGATACTGACAACAAGGCTCATGTATGACTTGTTTTTCACGACACACCTCTTGTGGCTGTTGCTCGTGCATCTCGAAACGGATTGTGGGGTCAAGGATGACACCCTTATTCTTCTGCCGATCAATTATGATGATATCAGCACGTCTAGTAGAGCCATCACAAGAGAGGCAACCAACCTCCCCATAAACCTCATAGGAAGCATTCTGACGGATTGAAGCTGCGATGAGAGAACGAACCGTATTATGTCTGTTGATTCGGAGCTATTCTCCATGATGGCAGAAACTCAAGACGTGAGGAAGTAAAATACTACGTAAATAAAACACACAGAGACAGATATAAATGAAAAGTACAAAATAAAAAAATTAAAAATACATAAATGCAGATATCATAACACAAAGATTTAAAATGTGGCTATAATTGGCAAATTACAGAGTAACAAATAACAATATTATTTAAAATCAACTACCTTCAGTATATTAATAAGAAAATGTTTGTATTCCATGTAAGAAATGCTGAAATCTAGATCCAACGTTTTACATATTTCATTGAATTTTGAACACATTTTTAACACTGGTGAATTTTTATGTGCTGAAGTGTTTTGTTTTCATACGAGTAATGTAACAACTGGCGATTTTTTAAATGTGATGTTCTAGCGTTAATCTGGATTTGTAATAATATTTCGCTATTATCCAGTAGACCGTTGAATATTTTATACAATAAAAGTTGTTCAAAAAATAATCTGCGACTGGCAAAAGACATTAAATTAAATTCAGCAAGTAGATCGTTGTACAAAATTTTGTTATGGAAGACCGAATAATGATATTTTTTTAAATAAAGATATCTTGAGAATGATTTCGAATTTTTTTCAATTTGATTACTATGTGATTTAGAAGAGGGTGACCAAATTACTGAGGCATATTCCAATTTAGCGTGAACATGACAATTAAAAAGGTCTGCCAAAGTCGAAATGTTTTGTAAATTCTTTGAGTCTCTAATAATAAATCCCAGATTATGAGGTGTTCCAATAAGTAAGTGGTAGAGGGGCAGAGAAGGCCTGATTGCCTTATCTCTACCAGGTTAAATAAATACTACTAAAATATTATTTGTAAATCCCACCTAATGAAATCTATACATTTAATTTAGGAAATAGAGGATATAGTGAATGTTCTTCATTGACTTTTAAATGTATATTTTTCTTATTTTGTAACCGTGTGTGAAAATTAAATTTCTCAAAACAAGAAATTAATTCTTCATACACAGCTGCGAAATTGAACAACTCTATCAAAATCTAATCATCATGAAAGCCTAAAGCCTGGAACTAAAAACATACTGTGCTCATTCATTTTGTGCGAGAACATAAACGTTGAGTGAGTCAAGTGAGTTTCGAACTGTCGTCTCCCTGGTTATGAAACTTCCTCCATTTTTTCGCATAGCCAAGAAAGTCTTGAAGTCTTTCCTTTTCAGAGGAAAAGTCAAGTCTGACTGTCATGTAGCTAGCAGAATAATAATTATTGCTCCTTTTATTACGATTCTCGTGTTCTAGAAACATGTCGAGACGACAGCAGCTTGTCAACAGACTGAAAGCGTGCTTCTTTGGTTAATCGATAACATAAAAAATTCAAATAAAGAAAAGAAGAAAATTACTCTGGAATTGCCAAAGGACATGTTCCGTATTTCAAGGAAGAAAACACTTTAATTAATACTACATGAGAGTACATTCCTGTGGGAAAATTTTATAAAATTAATCACAGCCGTCTGTTACAGCTGTAGAAGGTCAAGGTAAAAAAGTACACTCTACTTTCACAGTTAGCCAGAAGGCAAAGGCAGCACTATTCTACTCAGAAAGATTGCATTTCTGAAATAACATATTAAACAAAAAGCTAATACCATCAACAAAAAACACATAAAAGAGTCACTTCGCCGAGTTGCATCGACCACTTCTCCAGCATCTGTGTTATGCGTGTGCTCGGAACTTCAGGCGATATTTCAAGAAACGTCATGTCAAAGAAGATCTGGGGTTTCGACCCCGATTCCATCTCTCTACTCTACACGGTGTCATTTTCAATGGTCGATCGGTTAACATGTCATTGTGCTTGAGGTTTACAGGTTCGAATTTTTGGGCCCAAGGGTTTTTCGAACGAATATTCTACCATAATTGCATTAATGTAAAAAAAAAAACAGGATTTCAATCCCTATTCTATATACGGTAGTTAACATTGTAGGGTGTCGCTCTCGATAGTTTATTTTACGACGCTTTATCAACATCTTAGGTTATTTGGCGTCTGAATGAGATGAAGGTGATAATGCCGGTGAAATGAGCCCGGGGTCCAGCACCGAAAGTTACACGCATTTGCTCGTATTGGGTTGAGGAGTTTTTACTTTAGTAGGTTATTTCACGACGCTTTATCAACATCTCAGGTTATTTAGCGGCTGAATGAAATGAAGGTGATAATGCCGGTGAAGTGAGTCCGGGGTCCAGTACCGAAAGTTACTGAGCATTTGCTCATATTGGGTTGAGGATTTTTTACTTTAGTAAGTTATTTTACGACGCTTTATCAACATCTCAGGTTATTTAGCGTCTGAATGAAATGAAGGTGATAATGCCGGTGAAGTGAGTCCGGGGTCCAGCACCGAAAGTTACCCAGCATTTGCTCATATTGGGTTGAGGATTTTTTACTTTAGTAAGTTATTTTACGACGCTTTATCAACATCTCAGGTTATTTAGCGTCTGAATAAGATGAAGATGATAATACCGGTGAAATGGGTCCGGGGTCCAGCACCGAAAGTTACTCAGCATTTGCTCATATTGGGTTGAGGATTTTTTACTTTATTGGGTTATTTTACGACGCTGTATCAACATCTGAGGTTATTTAGCGTCTGAATGAAATGAAGGTGATAATGCCGGTGAAGTGAGTCCGGGGTCCAGCACCGAAAGTTACACAGCATTTGCTCGTATTGGGTTGAGGATTTTTTACTTTAGTAAGTTATTTTACGACGCTTTATCAACATCTAGGTTATTTAGCGTCTGAATGAGATGAAGGTGATAATGCCGGTGAAATGAGTCCGGGGTCCAGCACCGAAAGTTACACAGCATTTGCTCGTATTGGGTTGAGGATTTTTTACTTTAGTAAGTTATTTTACGACGCTTTATCAACATCTAGGTTATTTAGCGTCTGAATGAGATGAAGGTGATAATGCCGGTGAAATGAGTCCGGGGTCCAGCACCGAAAGTTACACAGCATTTGCTCATATTGGGTTGAGGATTTTTTTACTTTATTGGGTTATTTTACGACGCTGTATCAACATCTGAGGTTATTTAGCGTCTGAATGAAATGAAGGTGATAATGCCGGTGAAATGAGTCCGGGGTCCAGCACAGAAAGTTACTGAACATTTGCTCATATTGGGTTGAGGATTTTTTACTTTATTGGGTTATTTTACGACGCTGTATCAACATCTGAGGTTATTTAGCGTCTGAATGAAATGAAGGTGATAATGCCGGTGAAATGAGTCCGGGGTCCAGCACCGAAAGTTACTGAACATTTGCTCATATTGGGTTGAGGATTTTTTACTTTATTGGGTTATTTTACGACGCTGTATCAACATCTGAGGTTACTTAGCGTCTGAATGAAATGAAGGTGATAATGCCGGTGAAATGAGTCCGGGGTCCAGCACCGAAAGTTACCCAGCATTTGCTCATATTGGGTGGAGGAAAAACCCCGGAAAAAACCTCAACCAGGTAACTTGCCCCGACCAGGAATCGAACCCGAGCCACCTGGTTTCGCGGCCAGACGCGCTGTTACTCCACAGGTGTGGACTCTAATATACCTTCTTATACGTTCACTTCAGGCATAGATAGGTAACATTCAAAGTCTGTTATTTCTTTATGTCAGACACTTTGCTTTTGACAGGAATTCAAATTTTTATTATCTGATGTTTTACCCGTGCATACTACATAAATGTGACGGAGTCCTAACATGAAGTCAATATAACAGTGAGGCAAACTATCTTAAACAACAAAGGTCAGCACATCAATAACACACCAATTATTCACGCGTCAGTATATATCAGAACTTCGATACTATGACCTTCACATGACGTCGAAGGTATGCCTTAGCCATTGCGTAAATACTGTCTGACGTTGTGTAAATATACTGTATATACATATATTTTTTTTTATTGGAATCAAAATCTAAACGGCGAAATTTTCATTCCGTTCTAATTCTTTTCATAGTGAGTAAAAGAATGCACACACAGTACACAAAATGTATCTATGATCATAAGTAATAAAAATTAAAACAAAAATATAATCTTATATTCCCACCTGCTTAAAAGTTTATAACATAGTCGCTGAAACACACAACATTGGCTAAAAGTTTTTAACGTAATCGCTGAAACACACTGCATTGCCTAAAAGTTTTTAACATAATCGCTGAAACACACTACATTGCCTGAAAGTTTTTAACGTAATCGCTGAAACACACTGCATTGCCCAAAAGTTTTTAACATAATCGCTGAAACACACTGCATTGCCTGAAAGTTTTCAACATAATCGTTGAAACACACTGCATTGCCTAAAAGTTTTCAACATAATCGCTGAAACACACTGCATTGCCTAAAAGTTTTTAACATAATCGCTGAAACACACTACATTGCCTAAAAGTTTTTAACATAGTCGCTGAAACACACTACATTGCCTAAAAGTTTTCAACATAGTCGCCGAAACACACTACATTGTCTAAAGTTTTTAACATAATCGCTGAAACACACTGCATTGCCTAAAAGTGTTTAACATAATCGTTGAAACACCCTATATTGCCTAAAAGTTTTTAACGTAATCGCCGAAACACACTGCATTGCCTGAAAGTGTTTAACATAATCGCTGAAACATCCTATATTGCCTAAAAGTGTTTAACATAATCGCTGAAACACACTGCATTCCCTAAAAGTGTTTAACATAATCGCTGAAACACACTGCATTGCCTAAAAGTTTTTAACATAATCGCTGAAACACACTGCATTCCCTAAAAGTGTTTAACATAATCGCTGAAACACACTGCATTGCCTAAAATTTTTAACATAATCGCTGAAACACACTACATTGCCTAAAAGTTTATTAATATAGTCGCTGAAACACACTACATTGCCTAAATGTTTTTAACATAGTCGCCGAAACACACTACTTTGTCTAAAAGTTTTTAACATAGTCGCTGAAACACACTACATTGTCTAAAGTTTTTAACATAATCGCTGAAACACACTACATTGCCTAAAAGTTTTTAACATAGTCGCCGAAACACACTACTTTGTCTAAAAGTTTTTAACATAGTCGCTGAAACACACTACATTGTCTAAAGTTTTTAACATAATCGCTGAAACACACTGCATTGCCTAAAATTTTTTAACATAATCGCTGAAACACACTACATTGCCTAAAAGTTTTTAACATAGTCGCTGAAACACACTACATTGCCTAAAAGTTTTTAACATAGTCGCCGAAACACACTACATTGTCTAAAGTTTTTAACATAATCGCTGAAACACACTACATTGCCTAAAGTTTTTAACATAATCCCTGAAATACACTACATTGCCTAAAAGTTTACATTGCTACGATATATTAAAGTAGGGACGACATTTCCCTACAGAAATTCTGCATTACTATATCGTGAAGAATGGATAGAATGGAGAAAAATTCTCTCCGGACCGGAACCCGAACCCAGATTTTCAGTTCTACGTGCTGATGCTTTATCCATTAAGTCACACCGGATTCTAGTTCCGATGCCGGGTTGAATCCTTCTCAGTTTAAGTTCTGCCTCCCTTTGGTGGCCTACCCTCATGTATTCACACTGTGAAAAATTATGATCAAGACTCGTAATGTTTAGGTTCACTGAAAACAGACGAAAATAGTGAGACTCCATTCACGTGGGGTGGACATGGTACCGGAATTCCACTCAAGAAAAGTGAATATATTAACAACGGACAATTTTTCTAGACGGGATTTCAACTGACTTCCATGCTTTTCACGCAGCGTTAGAGCTATGCCTTAACCACTGCGTACAACATAAGGACATACTGTAAAGGAAATATGATAATATTACACAATAAACTGAGGAAATAAGAGAATCAGATAATTCGACAATGCCAACACTGAAATCTCTCTCGAATTTTTTTTTCTCACGAAATGTACATCCTCGTCTCAATCCAGACAAATCGCCATGGCCGACTTTTCTAGACCAATACGAATGCCCGCTCATAATAGCTCCATTATTTTTCACAGAGGTCGCCTGTGCGAGTCTAAGTGAAACCACACTGTGGCCAGAGGGCATTTCAATCCCATCACAGAGAGGTCAGACCACAGAACAACGGAGTTTCAATTATAACCCGCCATTGAAATTCTTGATCGTAGGCCTTTAGAAAAATAGTATATTGCGATACATTTAGTGTGGTAAGTGCATTATAACACAACAGTTTGAAAAAACAGTAAAACCACATAGATTTCTCTCTGATTTTTTTCTATATAGGTAAGTAGATTTTTCCATAATTACTGTTGCATCTGTGTTGTTGAGATTATTGTCTTATATTTTCTTTTTACACTTCTTATCGTTTGTACTTCTTGTTTACTAATTTGATTTTATTATATTTCTTTTAGATTGGAATTTATTGATATCATTAGTTATTTCACTCCTAATAATGTTTTTCTGTGGATCACCTATATTTTGAAGCGCTATTTCTGTGTGTATAACGTTGGTCAACAATGATTTTGTTAAATGTACAATTTCTGCCGTTTCTTACGTAATTTCATCTGCTGATTCCAAAATTGAAATCAGAATTTTTCTACCACCCATCATTTTTTGTAATTTTAGAAAAATTGATTTATTTTGTTGCTATATACAGTCCTCAACATGCTAAAGAAAAGAAAAGTATTTCAAATATTTCATTTTATTGCTTTAACAATTGACCTATAACTTTAGATCATTGTTGCCTGTCAAGTCAGAATTCAAAAAAATTAATTTTATTCCTCAATCGATTGTGAGAGTTGGTATTAATTCTCAGTTGAGTTGGAACTTACATTCATGAAACAAGTTTCATAACCTGTGTTTTCTTTGTCCTAATTTTAAGCGTGCTAAAGTATCTTATAAAGTGAAACGTACCTCGAAGTACTGTATAAATCACATAAACAATTTTTTTTACGTTTGTGATTAGTTAACTTTGAATTTTACTACTCGTACACTAGTTAAGAGCTTACGAATGTTCTTTTGATTGCAAAATAGATGAGGACAGGAACTGGGCCCCTGAAATCTGTTGTGCTCCATGTGATTCTATTAACTAGCTGGCTAAAAGGATCCGTCATATGCCTTTTCCAGTTCCAATGATATGCCAGGATCCTAAAGTTCATTTAACAGAACGTTACTTTCTAGGAACCACAGGTCAGAAATTACAGAGAACTTCTCAGCGAGCTGATTCAGAACTACAACGTGATGGGGTGTCATATCTCTCAAAATAACTTCTTGGATTCTCATCTATTTTTCTTTCCTCAAAACCTTCGGGTAGTGAGAGACGAACATGGGGAGCGTTTTCACCAGGATTTTTCTGAAATGGAAATGGTCTACCAGGAAAAATGGAGCCTACAGACTACTGCTGGACACTCAAAAGAGATGTTTCTCAAGCGAAGTATAGCCTAAAATCTATTTCACACACATTTTAAGTAAATAAATATATGTTTAGGTAAAATGTTACAAGGAATCAATACTAGAAAAGTCTGAAGTACATTTCACATAGGGTAAACATTGGTAATTTCGTGGCAGTGGTTATTTCGTGATACTTTTTCTTTGCTCTTTTGTGAACTAACCAATGGTGTTACGAGAACCAAATTTCCGCCAAAGGATTGCATATGTTGTCCAGTTTCCAGAAACATACAGCTAAGCTCTGTGTGACTATTTTAGTTGCTTCAGTGAGCTTTTATGTTTGGAGAGAGCAAGTTTGCGTCGACTTCTCAGGCATACAAAATTTGTGGATGTTTGTAATTACATTACAGGCTTATTACTAAAGGTAAGCATATGATATTTGGTACAAAGATTTATTGTATCTTCATGAAATTTTAGGAAATGTTTTTGGAATTTTGGATACAGCTGTAGTCGCCATATAGGCTTAGCTTTACTGATAGAAATCTTAGCTGTTTGAGGTAAAATTTTGTTGAGCATTAAGTGTTACATTTTATACTATTTTAAAAATTGTATTACAATAGGAATTTTAGAAATCTGAAGACAAGATGTGATAACAAAAAAGAAAACGGAGACGCAATGGGTACAGTGTAGCTTCTGTTTGATTTGTTATCATGCTAAGTGTCAATGATAAGTGCTAGATGACTTGTAAGAATTGTGACAGAAGATGGAACATGGCTCCACCATTTTAGACCGGAGACAGAGGCAGACAATGGAGTGGCATCATGCAAATTCACCAAAGAAATAGAAATTCAAAAGTACACCTTCGGCAGGAAACGTTATGGCTACTGTGTTTTTCGATTCAGAAATTATAAATGCAATATCACGAAATTACCAAGGTTATCACAAATTAACCAACCTTTCAGCTTAAGTTGTAAAACTGGTTTTTGGCACATATTCAAGAACGTATCCAATCTTTTATGTCTCCAGATTTGTACAGGAAGTTATCGTCTTTTAGATGAAAAAATCGGAATAAGGATATATTTACACATTTGCATTTTAAATTAGTTTTCATGAAATTATCACGAAATTACCAATGTTTACCCTAATTACTCAAAAACCCTGGGTGACAGAAACATTTTGAAAACAGATCTGAAATAAGCACAAGAAACGTTATAAGAATCACCCATTCGTTATCTTTTAACAAAAAATGCGTTTAATTTTGTTGACCAGTGTAATGGATTGTTGAATTATTTTTGTCTTGCTGGTAGTACTCAAATTATAATACTCCATGTCCATTTTCTAATAGTTAAGTTTCTGATAATCTAGCTTTACATTAAATAAATTTACAATCCTATTTTGAAACATATGTCTGTTATTCTTTTAGAAATTTCTTCATTATTGTTATTATTATTAGCTCTGGTACATTTGGATCTGAAATTTTAAATTGTCTTTTTCAACTTTAACTACGAAAACTTCATGTTCGTGTTTTTTTTTTATTGTTCCGTGTTTTAATTCCCATTTTAAGAAATATAATGTATTGATAATCTGCAAATGGAATCTGTATAATTTGTAAGTTAAGATTATTTCTCACAATAAATAATGCCTTAATTTCGTTCTGAATCCAATGTTTGTTTAATTGGCATTATTGTTGTTGTTTTAAACTATGTAACATCATTTTTGTATCCATTACATATTTTTCAAGTATTATGAGGCTTTTTAATCGCTAGTCTGTTATAATTTTATCAGTAGCAGTGAAAAATAAAAAAATAAAAAGTTTTTTCACAAAAAAAATTCCATTCACTTTCCCCTGGAAATGGTACGTGATGGCGCAATTTGGATTTTAAATTCAGATTTAGGGCATACATATTAGTAATATTCACCTATTTTGCTTTCGGAGCAAGACAAAAAGTAAAAAATTTTTCTTCATAATTGGGGAAAAATTGGATGTTTGTAATGACAGAGGAAAGGAAAGGGTGGAACACAAATTATCATGCTAGAGTAGTGGAAATGGCGAAGAAATATTTCAAAAACGTGACCTTAACACTGTGTTAATTAGCTAAATGACTACCGCGGAGGCAGACAAGATACGGCCCGAGATAAACTGTTCTTATTTGCAGTATGTAACCTGATAATTAGTGGAACCACAGCCACAAGGTTTTATAACCCAACATACTCACGAACTGATATGACCACTTCGCTCACAGTCTTTTTGTTCTAGCAAGATTGAACACACAAATGGATACTCAGTCCAGTTGCACATTTTTAGCCGCTGGTGTAGGATTCAGTAAAACTCCATAACATTTATTAATTCTGTACGTCCATTTCCTATCTCTCCATTTATGTTTGTGTACCTGTTGTTCTTTACACAAGTACAGCCCTAGTTGTGTTCTGCGGATGTTTATAAAATGTTACGTTACTATTACAAAATAAATTCATTTATATGAAGTGAAATAATAATTCCAGAATATCAGTCAATGTACGTTTCCTTTCAACAGCATTCACTGAAAGAAAAGAGAATAAATGATGAAAAAAAAACTAAATTATATCTCATTTCAATTACGTTTTTCACTGCGTTAATTACAACTTTATTAATAGTTTTATACAAAGTTAATTCAGATATTATAAAAGAGCAGCAATGATAATTAAACTTTTCAATTACCTCCATTCATTTCCTCTGGTTTTAATAAACCTGAATTTTATAAATTGATTATGAATGTAGTGACGTATTTTTAGTTTGTAATGGAGAATACAAATAATACTGCGTTGTTCGTTTTTGACTGTCCTCCCTCCAACTATCTCTCTGCTCACTTAAATACAGAGAAAATTCATGCAATTTTGTGTCAAAATTCTATCTATCGAGTTGTTAAACAAATTTATGCCAAAGTCTCTTCAACGTCAGAAATATTAAAGAATCAACCTTTTTCTCTCTATCTCTCTCTTTTTTTATCCTTCCTTTTTCCTTACTACTTTGTTCCTACTCCTTTTTTCTTTGGTTTTTGTTTTTTATTTTTTCTACAGTTCTTCCTTCATTCGCTTTTCTTCATTTCTTTAATTCGTACTTCCTTTATTTTTTCCTTTCTATCTCCATTTCTTCCTATATTTACTTTTTCTTCTTTTCTTTACTTCTTACTTTTCGATTTTTCTTCTTTCATTTCTTTATTCTCTTTATCTTTGTCTCTTACTTTTCTCTGCCTTCAATCCTTTCTTTCGCCGTCCCTTGATTTTTCTATTTCTATTCTTTATTTTGCCCTTTTCTTTATTGTTACCTCACTCTACTTCTCCATTTCCCTTCTATCTGTTACTTTATCCCTTTCTTCTTAATTTCTTCTATCTATTCTTCATTTTTCCTTTTTGCGTGTTTCTTTTATTCCATTTTTCATCATTTACTTATTTCTTCTTTTCTTCCTCCACTCCTTCCATTTTCATGAATTACTCCTTTCTCCTTTATCCCCTTAATTCTTCTTTTTTCTTCAATTATTCTCTTCTTTCTTCATTTCTTTCTTTGTGCAATTGTCATCCATTTGTTTCCTTCTTCATTTTTCTTTCAATTTTCCTTTTATTTCTTATTTTATTTCTGTTACTTTCTCTCCCATCGTTCTTTCTTTATACCTTTTTATTCTTTATTTACTTTCCTTATCCTTTCTTCCTTTATTATTTCTTCATTATTTTTCGTTTTGATTTACTGTTTTCAGAGACCAGAACTTTGACAGAATGCCTTTTTAAATGTGTTAAATCTATCTTCATTTTGAAAGTAAATCTGCACGAATTATACCTTTGTGATTGAAACGTCACAGTTTTATGTTGTCCTTTTCTGCCTTTTTTTAATATAAATGCCTAGTTTACAAAATAAATGCTTTTTTTGCCTTTATTTGATTATTTATCTATCATTTATTAATTTAATATTAAAAATTGCCTACAGGTATATTTTAATTTATTTCTATAACCGCTACAATGAAAGTGACTTCACCGAATGTATATTATTGCCTTTCAGTCAGTCCATATTCTCTTTGCAACAATGAGTGCTGCCGTGCAAGAATGTATAACAGTAAGAGTTTTAATTATCGCTTGTGTTTATTTGACAAGGCAACAATGAGTGCGCGTCTAAAGTTATTTTTCTTTCAGTTTTCATTGCGACGTTGTTGTAGCAAGCTAAATATTTCATATCGCAACATATCACTACAACCAAACACAAAAATGCACTTTCCAAGGCTACTGGGAAGAAGATTTCTTTGCTTCCTACAGTAATTGCAACATCGAGTATAAAATCTCAATTTGCATTCGACTTATGTAAAGCTTTCTTGCTGCCGAAATCCCTTTGTGAAAAGTGCAAGGTTGTGGGTCTAGTGCAAAGTTTTTGTAATTGCTTTTTATTGCGTATTTTAGCTATTTATGATGCCTTTTTGCCTGCCTGTTTTAGCTATTTATAATGCCTTTTTCCCGCCCTATTTTAGCTATATATAATGCCTTTTCGCCTGCCTATTTTAGCTATTTATAATGCCTTTTCGCCTCCCTATTTTAGCTATTTATAATGCCTTTTTGCCTCCCTATTTTAGCTATTTATAATGCCTTTTTGCCTGCCTATTTTAGCTATTTATAATGCCTTTTTGCCTCCCTATTTTAGCTATTTATAATGCCTTTTTACCTGCCCATTTTAGCTATTTATAATGCCTTTTTACCTGCCCATTTTAGCTATTTATAATGCCTTTTTACCTGCCTATTTTAGCTATTTATAATGCCTTTTTGCCTCCCTACTTTAGCTATTTATAATGCCTTTTTGCCTCCCTATTTTAGCTATTTATAATGTCTTTTTGCCTCCCTATTTTAGCTATTTATTATGCCTTTTTACCTGAGTATTTTAGCTATTTATAATGCCTTTTTGCCTCCCTACTTTAGCTATTTATAATGCCTTTTTGCCTCCCTATTTTAGCTATTTATAATGCCTTTTTGTCTCCCTATTTTAGCTATTTATTATGCCTTTTTACCTGCCTATTTTAGCTATTTATAATGCCTTTTTGCCTCCCTATTTTAGCTATTTATAATGCCTTTTTGCCTCCCTATTTTAGCTATTTATAATGCCTTTTTGTCTCCCTATTTTAGCTATTTATTATGCCTTTTTACCTGCCTATTTTAGCTATTTATAATGCCTTTTTGCCTCCCTACTTTAGCTATTTATAATGCCTTTTTGCCTCCCTATTTTAGCTATTTATAATGCCTTTTTGCCTCCCTATTTTAGCTATTTATTATGCCTTTTTACCTGCCTATTTTAGCTATTTATAATGCCTTTTTGCCTCCCTATTTTAGCTATTTATTATGCCTTTTTACCTGCCTATTTTAGCTATTTATAATGCCTTTTTGCCTCCCTACTTTAGCTATTTATAATGCCTTTTTGCCTCCCTATTTTAGCTATTTATAATGCCTTTTTGCCTCCCTACTTTAGCTATTTATAATGCCTTTTTGCCTCCCTATTTTAGCTATTTATAATGCCTTTTTGCCTCCCTATTTTAGCTATTTATAATGCCTTTTTGCCTCCCTATTTTAGCTATTTATTATGCCTTTTTACCTGCCTATTTTAGCTATTTATAATGCCTTTTTGCCTCCCTATTTTAGCTATTTATAATGCCTTTTTGCCTCCCTATTTTAGCTATTTATTATGCCTTTTACTTGCCTATTTTAGCTATTTATAATGCCTTTTTGCCTCCCATTTTAGCTATTTATAATGCCTTTTTGCCTGTCTATTTTAATGATTCATAATGCCTAAACTTCCGGTCTCTGACTGTTTCTTTCTTCACTTATGCATTTCTTTCTACAATTTTTGCTCTTTTCTTCCCTTTTTCTTTTCTTTCTTTATTATTTCTCCTTTCTTCCAATATTTCCTTCTATCTTTATTTTCTTCTTTATCTTCTATCCTTCTGCATTCTTCTTCATATTTATTTTCCGCCCTTTATTTTCTTCTTTCCCTTAATGAAGGAACGGTTTTTTATCCTGTAAAGTAATTTCAACTTTACGTACCAAATATAAACGGAGTGAGACTATATGTGGGGTCAGCACGACGCCTGACATCCACCTAAGACTACATACAGCCTCACACTGATAACGAACAAACATTACAGGCGAGATTCGAACACGCGACTTCCATGAAACGATAACAGTGCATGCTAATATGGACAGATGTACTGTGGTCCACTGTATCAAACTTAACAAATCTCTTTCGTACTGTTTCAAATTTGTTTTGACAATTGTAGAGAGAATGCGACAGTAGTTTTAATCAACTCTGGTTACATAAAAGTAATCTGGTGACAATTAAATATTCATTCCATACCTTGACACATTTTACAGCGCTCATTGCACCATTTTCGAACTCAATTTCGTAACACGCCATTCTCATAGGTCGGATGCAATATTGCTTTCACGTAAAAAACAGATGAATAGCAATACTGTCATTTGTACCAGTCAGATGAGTTAGATCTAAACAGATTATATACCAGATTATAACACGAATATTTAGCGACTTCGAAACAGGGAAATCGAACCGTCGCTCTGCCATGAGGACTAGAGCCAAATTTCGGAAAGGTTCCACATTTTTTGTCACGAAACGGCATCTGTCCAATTTTCTTCCTAATACCTGTGTTTTCTATCACTCTCAAATGAACATTACATCAGTAAATCGTATAATATTCTCTTACGTTAGAATTGTAAACTCCCAGGTTTTCAGTCTTTAGACACATTCTTCCATTACTTCGTTTCATGTCAGGCATGACATGTTCTTCAACTCTGACCATGTAACCCGGTGACACCCCTGCAAACACTGCATTCAATGACTGTGACCTCTCGACCATTCGTATTCAGCTGCTCTTGCTTTCAAACCTTGAAAAGATTCCATTCACACTACTCTTTGAAGGTTCTTTCAGAATGGAAATCCATAATTCATTGTGGGGCAAATGACAGAATACTAAACGTATCGTTCTTTGAAAAAAAAAAAAAAAGTTTTAGATAGCATCACAGTGTTACAGAGACTCGAGAAAATTTGCAATAACCTGTCTCATAGAAGTTTATAAACTGCGATGTCTCAAGTAGGTACCACAACTCAATAGCAAAGCTGTCAATGTTTTTTTTTATTTGGTTATTTTACGACGCTGTATCAACATCTAGGTTATTTAGCGTCTGAATGATATGAAGGTGATAATGCCGGTGAAATGAGTCCGGGGTCCAGCACCGAAAGTTACCCAGCATTTGCTCGTATTGGGTTGAGGGAAAACCCCGGAAAAAACCTCAACCAGGTAACTTGCCCCGACCGGGATTCGAACCCGGGCCATCTGGTTTCGCAGCCAGTGTCAATGATAGCTGGATTCATAAAAAGAGAAAGAAGTTTTCAGATGATCGCCCTTTTGTATGTTTCTGTAAGTCCCTCTAATAACACAGGCGTACTCTAGAACAAAAAGTTTACTACAGAATCTTGAATTTGAGATACAGAAAATCAAACATTTCAGATTTTGTATAACAGTTTTGCGCAGAACGAAAATAAAATAATTGATTAGATGGCGATCTTACTCGTGTTAATTATGTAAGCATGTGCGGCTTATAGCTGTTTCGGTGCTACTTGACACCATCCTCAGAGCCTTCCGTGTCTCGGCGCCATCTCGAACTTCGCTGCCTGTTGTGTGGTTGCGTTCGTGTGATGAAGAGTTGTGTCTAATAGTGTGTGTGTTCTGAAATTGATCTGTGTGTTGAGAATTTGATCAGGGTGTGTTTTAGTGTGTCTGTATATTTCTTATTGTTCCAGTGTGTTGAGTTTTTGGTTTTTGGGTTGTATGTGTAGGATTTCCATGTCTGTATTTATGTTATTGTATGTGTGGTTAGCATTAGTTATGTGTTCGGCATATGTAGATGTATTGTGTCCTCTGGGTATTGCTTTAATGTGTTCTTTGTATCGAGTTTGGAATGATCTGCCTGTCTGTCCAATGTAGAAACTGTCGCAACTATTGCATGTGAGTTTGTATACGCCTGTGTGGTTGTATTTATTTGTTTGTGTGTTGAGATGTCTTTGTAGTGTGTTTTCTGTATGCTATGTTGCATTTCTGTTTTCTGAATGAGGATGCGATCTTGTGTGTGTTTTTATTTTCGTATGTTAATGTGATGTATTTCTTGTGTTTGTGTCGTGTTTTGTGTGTTTTTGTGTTTGTTGAGTTTTTGTTTTGTCTTCCTTATGATGTTGTCTATTATGTTTGGGTTGTAACAGTTTTCTTGTGCTATGTATTTGATTGTGTTCACTTCTTCATTGTAGTGTTGTTGGCTCATGGGTATGTTCAGTAATTTGTGTACCATTGTCCTGAATGCAGCATGTTTGTGTTGTATGGGGTGATTAGATGTGTTGTGTATGTGTGTGGTGGTGGTGGTTGGTTTTCTGTATATTTTGAAGGTGTGTTTGTTGTCAACTTTTGTTATGGTGATGTCTAGGAAATTTATGGAGTTATTGTTTTCAAGTTCCAGTGTGTATTGGAGTTTTGGGTGTATTATTTATATCCAAGTGTTGAAAGTAGTGTACGAAAGATTCAACATGGAAAATAAAATGTTTCTAGAGGACGCTGCGCTTGTTGACAGGAAACAATATTTTGTCAGGAGGGAGATGCTTTATTAAGGACTCAGTATATGCCGGGAAAGGAAAACCGACGTAAGGTACGTTAAGTTGTAATTTCAGGGAACGCCTCAATTTCTTTATCTGAGCTGAACGCATTTTTCCCTACACTTGGTTAAAGCAAAATCCTATTTAGGATAAAGTTAAGAATAGTACATTATGCAACGAGCCTATAATGATAGTAATTAAGAATCGAGTATGGTTATTTATGAAACGAGCGCAAGCGAGTTTCATAATTTTCATACGAGCTTCTTAATTACCATTATAGGCGAGTTTCATACGACTTTTTATGCTCGACCATATTTCTAACTTGAAATTATCGGCATTCAGATGTATACATTTTATTTGTAACTGACAAGATCGGAAATGACCTTGTTCTAGGTCGTGAATTGTGAGATGTGCGCAGACGCGAAAGTATTGATTTTTTCCGAGGAACAATAATGTCATTGACCTTGACGTAGTCCCGTTAAACATTATAATATTATAACCTTGATTATTGAATTCGACATTGAAAAACGAGATGAAAATTTGAATTTATTTGAATATTATTTACAATTAACGCTAATTATTATAGTAACAGAACATAACCTTCTGCGAAAGTATTGGATTTCCAGCCTCCATGACTTTTCGCTAATTCTCTTTCGATTACATATCCGAGAATAATCGATACTTGCGGTTTTATAACGGTACAAAGCTGACTTGTCATTGGCTGAACACATGTAAGCTGAGTTATCATTGGCTGAAGACCTGTACTTTAATGAGTAGGTGTACTTTAATGGCATGCATTAAAGGACTGCTACCAGGTGCATAATTAGTACATTTCGGCATGGTCGAGCATAAACGCTATTAAATGTTAATCTTGAACACAGCAGTGGTTAAACTGGCTTTAAACTTTATCAAATTAATTTTACTGTTAAAATTTATCAAAATATTGAAAACCCATTAAGTTAGATAATTGTGGCTAATATTTTAACTTAATATCTATGTTGCTACCTCTTATTGAGGTTCTGTCTGATATGTACATCTATTATCAATCAGTACATCTCACTTGACGATGTGTCGGAGAAAGAAAAATTGAGGAGCTGGGATCAAAAACGGGACTTATCATCAATTTTGGGATATCCGAGTTAAGAGTGCTCCCATATTATATTATGAACGATCCTTCATCGTTTTAATGTAAAAATGGAAGTTGTCACTTGTGTGAAACATTGTAGAATTCTAGCGTTAAGTTGAAAAACGGGACTTGTCAAGTGACTAATTCCCTTCTTCTAACAAAGTGTTTCATGCACGTCGAGATACAGTGTTAAACAAAATGACCCAGCATTCCAAGATTCTGGTAGTGAGTTGTGAGACAGTGAAGGTGATCCAATTGGATAGTGTTTTACTAAGGTGTCAACTTGTTTATACCCAAATATAATTTTGTGCTTTAAAGTTTATGTAACAATAGTAATATAATACCAAAAAATATTACCATATTCATTTTATTTATTCATTTATTTATTTATTCATTTATTTATTTATTTATTTATTTATTTATTTATTTATTTATTTATTTATTCCATTATTCATTTATTCATTTATTCATTCATTCCATTATTCATTTATTTATTTATTTATTTACTCTGACAGGATTAAGGCCATAAGGCCTTCTCTTCCATCCTACCAGATAGCACATATAAATACAAAAAAGAAATACAGACGCTGATGAAATTCTGTCCCTTTATATATATTTTTATTGTATTATTTTACGACGCTGTATCAACATCTAGGTTATTTGGCGTCTGAATGTTATGAAGGTGATAATGCCGGTGAAATGAGACCGGGGTCCAACACCGAAAGTTACCCAGCATTTGCTCGTATTGGGTTGAGGGAAATCCCCGGAAAAAACCTCAACCAGGTAAATTTCCCCAACCGGGATTCGAACCCGGGCCACCTGGTTTCGCGGCCGGACGCGCTGACCGTTACTCCACAGGTGTGGACCCCTTTATATTAAAAAGGGGACATATCAACAGTTTTCAAAACAATTTTCTATACGTTATGTTTTCTAAAAAAAAATAACTCCTTGTGGGACAAGAAGATCTGGCCAAATGCAAAATAACAATATCAAACATAAGGGGTTAAGCAAGTATACCGCAGTCTTTGAACATGACTAGTCTCGTTTTTCATCTCACTGCCTCAATTATTTGTACGCATCTGAAATCTGATTAGTGTGATATGTAGCTAATCGGCGATATGTGCAATGGTTGGGGAAAGGAACTGGCACCCTATCCCATTATCTTCTGGCGTAGCTGCCTCATGAGTGATGTCACTTGTGGGGTCCAGACCTGTCTTCGGACAGTTAACTGAACAACAACATCCTATGGCACATCTACTAGGTTTCACACTCCTACGATCATTACAGTCCGTACTGTGCCACTTCAATTTTTTGGAGTTAACTTCCAAATCTACCTCATTACTTGTTACCACATTAATTTCAAGGTAAATTTATTTTAATACAAAAGTTAATATATTTTAAAGTTATTGAAAGGTAATCCAAAAACCAAAATTCCCTAATCAATTGTTGTTACTGCTGATTACCTGGTTGGGTTTTTTCCGAGGTTTTCCCCAACCGTAAGGTGAATGCCAGGTAATCTATGGCGAATCCTCGGCCTCATCTCGCCAAATACAATCTCGCTATCACCAATCTCATCGACGCTAAATAACCTAGTTGTTAATACAGCGTCGTTAAATAACCAACTAAAAACCTATTACAAGATCAATTTAATCAACCCCATTTGTAATGTTGCGCCCGCTATTATCAGATTCCTGGAATTATAACAGAAAAAAAATGGAGTATTTCGAACAAAATCTGTATCAATAACATTTCAGTCAACCAAAAATTACATTCACATTCTCTGAGATTTTAATAAAGGCCGTCAGCCCTGAAAGCCAATAAAATAACCCGTTCAAATAGCGATACATAATTTTAAAACAATAATAGTTATGTATAACTAAATTACACAATTCCACGAAAACATACCGGCAGTGAATAGCGTTTCCATTATGAACACATAATTATCTATAATAAAATTGTATGTGATTGAGCGATAACGCATCGAAGCGCAGAATTTCAAAACAAATATTCATTTAAAATTATGTTAATCTCGTCATGCTCTTAAAAAATAGAGATATATTTCCAACTCATCGAAACGTTATTTCAACACTAAATGTGCGTCTGAGTTGGATATTGTGCTT
This sequence comes from Periplaneta americana, assembly GCF_040183065.1. Lineage (NCBI taxonomy): Eukaryota > Metazoa > Arthropoda > Insecta > Blattodea > Blattidae > Periplaneta > Periplaneta americana. The sequence goes on along the minus strand of NC_091130.1, from coordinate 8,651,290 downwards.
CTTGCCAGCGAACAGCTGAATCTCGACGCATATCCATTAAAATTGAAGGCACCAGCTGGAGGTCACATGACAAGTCACCTGAGCATGTACGTGATATTGTAAATCATGCACAATGCTTACGAAGTCCCTGCGGAAGCTCTCATTCATTCTTTTGTTTTCGTTTATTTTTTTCATGAAGGCGCATTTAACACGCCTTTTGTCTAGACTACAAGGTTACTACGGATATCTGTCTTGTAACAGTTATTTTTGCACGATCACGTTTTTTGCTGTATTTACAGCTATTTTATTGTTAGGCCTTGAAAGTTAGAATTCCCACACAGAAACTTGTTACCAGGGAAACCTTTCTTCATAAAATAAAACTATACTGAAATAGACCCATTACAGTGCACTTATTGTTACTTAGTTACCATTACAGTGCAGTTTTTAGAAGGCTTTGGAATAATATTGGTCTAAATTTTCAACGCAAAATATATTGTACGGTATTTGCAATTTTAAAAATATAACAGTGCAAAAAAATCTTGGTACAATACACGTTTGTAAATAGTAATATGCGTTACAAGAGCGGTATGTTGAAGTTTTCATGTTCGAGGAAAAGTTTGAAAAAGCGTTTTTAATTTCCGAGAATTGAAAGAAAACATACCGCTCGTGCATCGTACATTATTTTGTGCGAAGATCGTTTATTACATACCTGAAAGAGGAATTTCTAATTAGTTGCAATGAAATCTCCATCTTGGTTTCTGTTCAATGACGGCAAATTTGCAAAACAAAAATATCTATCTTCAATATTGTTGCTTTAAAATGTTTTCTGTGTTTACTATACTCCAACAGGCCGTGATATACGTTTGTCTTTTTTTCCCCCAGTCTATGGAATCTTGTTGATTTTTTCACGGCTTCCTTAATGTTACTTGCATCACGAATGCAGTAACTTTAGTGGAGTTGTAGAGTTTACTTAATTTTTGCAAATATTTAAAAACAATAATTAACAGTGCAATTTAGATGAAATTGCAGTGGTAAGTTTCCAATTTATAATTATTACTATATTGAACCTCTCTAAAAATAATATGTTAAAAGCCTAAAGCAGTAAAATGAATATGTCACTTAAGCGGTAAGAAGAGGGAAATTGTTATGTGTGTTAGGTTGGGAATACTGAATGTGGAATTTTAGACTTTCCGCGGATTTGTTTTGTGCGGAAACCAAGCAAATATGCACGATCTCGCACAAAAGCACTTCCCAACCTTGTATCCTAATACTCGTATACTATTGCTTTTGAGTATATCGTACAACGTTTCATCCACTTTAATAAAAATTAATTTTTAATAAAAGTAATTGTATTATTTTTATTAGTTTTGAACTTGTATTTTGTGGAGAGGCGATTGTATTATTATTAGTTTCTTCGTGCGAGAGACGATTCGTTTATGTTTTATTAGTTTTGAACTCGATATGTTTTTGTTTATAACAGAAGAACAGCAGTACCAGGAGAAATAAACAAACATTGTTAAAATGAGTTGAAACGAGAATTCAGATATTGAAAATGCTTCAAATTCTGCAACTGAATGTTTAGTAGCATCGAAATCCCGAGTAAATGTAGAAAGTGTGTTGAACATATTATAGTTAATGTTCATAATAAATAAAACCAATTCCATTTAATTTTATTTCATGTGAAAATTAGTGTTCCAAGATAAATGTAGAACGTGTGTTGAACATATTGTTGTTAATGTTTATAATAAATAAAATCAATTCCATTTAATTTTATTTAATGTGCGGTTTATATTACGCAACCAATTAGGAAATATCAGTATCATTACCTAACTAGTTTCGTAATGAATGTGTTTACAACATTTTTATTAGTGATGTAAAGTTAATAATCAAATCAAAATGGATAAAGAAATGTAATACATCTGTACTCCTGAAAATAATATACCTATCCATCTTCTCCAATGGCGTTGAAGCGGATTTGTTGAAAGTTTCATATACAGGGTTAGTTAAAAGTGCCGCACCACCTAAATAATTTTTTAAGCATGTGATTCAGTGACATGAAACTTGGTGTGTGAGGATAACCATATACTAAGAACTCAATAATACTATTACCGAGTTTTTTCTACTTCCGGTTTAACCGGAAGTAACTCCAACTCTATTTACTAAACAATAACATCCCTTGGATAGAGTACAACAAAAAATTTTAATACCATATTAGTCCCAAATCAAATAGCCTACTTCTCTCAGAAAAAGTAATAATAATTTTTCCCTAAATGTTAACACTGTTTATTTATCCCTTTACAATTTTGAAACAAAATAGACGGTTTTCTTGTAAAAAAAAAAGTAAAATAATTAACACGTATCGTTTATTTGGCAACCCTGCTGCAATGACTAAGGAACGGAATGCTTCTATTTAGACCAAGTTCGTGTGTGTATTTGTAGGTGAGCTGGCGATACGCTGTTGCCAAACTAACTTGAAAATTTTCTAATTAACTACGTACTTAATTATAAAACGCATAATAGGTTTTTTAATTTATTTTAATGCATTCTACTATCCCTTTCAATTAGCACACTTCCATCAGTTCCACCCTGTAAATATTCCAGTGACCATGTTACAAACTTCAGTGCTTGCTAACGTGGATCACAGAATAGGAACCCAGGTCCCACAACCTCCGTTTATAATCACAACTAGTGTCTTGTGCAGCAAATGCTGCTGCAAACTAAGTTCGTTAGACGTTCAAATAAACATTTTTCAGATTTATTTTCAATGAAGAATACCAGACATTCTGAAAGTTATTTACTTCCATAATAATGAAACATACTCCCTCTGAATAGATTTTTTAGGCCAAATACTTTTTCTTGAACCTATCCAACTTCAGTTTTTGAGTTTCAACGCGAAAACGCAAGTATCAATGTCAGGACGATAGCAGTAGCTATTTCAGGTCATTATGGATTGTAGGCAAAAGTTAAAAAAATGTCAGGTTTGCTAAGCTTTCGAACAATAGCATTTTCGTATAGCTGCTGCATGTAGAACTTGAAATGTAGAGCGTAAAATCATTTTATCCTACTAAGAGATCTTGCTGAAATGATCTGGAGACTACAAAATTTTCTAGGCCTCTTATTTTATCAGTAAGTAATACCTTTTTATCTTTCCTTAGGAACTGTAATTTTTGCGCTCTCTCGAGCAAATACTGAAGACAATGACAATCAATATCTACACTACACCGCCATTAAGTATATGAAAAAGATCCAACCCCACTGGGTTAATAAGTATAAAAATATTTGATTTTTAATAACAATATTATTATCTTACTTAAGTTTTGTAGTTATATATAGCAGCCACTCAGTAAATTATAGAAATGAAGATCTAAATTAAGATATTCTCCACATTTACTTACATAACCTCAAAACGTTTCACTTTCATGTCATCAATATAGCATCAATATTATGTACAATTAATGAAAAATAGACGCATCATGATATTAACTATAATAATATTTAATTTATAATGGTAATAATGTCATCAAACCATCTCAAGTTTCGTAGATTTGAATATCCAATACACAGCTGTACTCACATAATTATACACTGCAGAATCAGTTTTTAATAACAAATTGAATTGAGCTCTAAACATGTCGGCAATCCTGCAGGTCATGGCCTTCGTGTAATAGCCTATTGTTTAATGTAGTGTGTGTTTTGTTCTGAAATTCAATCAAGTCGGCTGTGATTCAATAAAATTAGTTCTCAAAACTGACAACAGATGGATTTTGGAAATAGGAAAATTATGTAGGAAAATTGATATTTCACTGAAAACTACTATTTTTCTGAAACAATTTCGATGCCAGGCATGAAAATGAGGGGCCACTCATTAAAATCCGTTCAGCCGTTTTCCCGTAATTTCCATTACCAGTTCAAATTATATATATATATATATATATATATATACATACAGGGTGTTTAAAAAATACGGAGCATAATTTCAGGTATGTATTTCCCACATGTAGACAATCAAAATAGTTCATTACAACATGTGTCCGGAAATGCTTCATTTCCGAGTTATGGCCTTCAAAACATTGAAATTCACCGGAACGTTTTTCTTTCCGCAGGTCGTTGTCATTACGGAAGATGTTCAAAATGTCCACCTCCTGCTTGAATACAGACCTCACATCGATGTCTCATTGACCTGCGAACACGATCCCAAACTCCAGGAGTATTGCGTATGTCCTCAGAACATGCCACAATTCGATTTCGAAGGGATTCCAAATCAGGCACCGGAGACGAATAAACCAATGATTTTAAATGGCCCCACAAGTAGAAATCGAGAGGGTTCAGATCAGGTGAGCGTGGAGGCCAAGCAATTGGGCCACCTCAACCTATCCATCGATCAGGAAATCTTCGATTCAAGTACCGGCGAGCCGTACGACTGAAGTGTGTAGGAGCGCCATCATGCAAGAAGTGAATGTGTTGACGATTGATCAGTGGAGTGTCTTCTGAAACATGAGGTATGGTATTTTCCAGGAAGTTGTGTACGCCTGCCCCGTAAGTCTGTTTACAAGTACATGGGGTCCAACTAATCAGTGATGAGATGGAACAGTTGCACGTGGGTTTTCATACGCCCATACATGCTGATTATGGAAATTTGTTATGCCATCTCGTGTGAACTGTGCTTCATCAGTAAATAATACTAACGCAGGAAAGTTCGGATTTACACCACACTGCTGCAAGAACCACTGACAAAACCTAACTCGTGCAGGGTAATCTGCTGGTGACAGGGCCTGTACACGTTGCAAATGATAAGGATACAATTGATACTCTTTCAACAGTCTCCAGACAGTCGTATGAGGAACATTGACTTGCAACGCTACCCTTCGTGTGCTGATAGAAGGAGTCATGTTCACAGCCTCCAGAATCTCCTCCTGTACTTCTGGAGTTGTAGATCTTGGTCGTCCCCTTCCCAAACCAGGAGAGTTAAATTTTCCATACTCGCACAGACGATAATGGAGACATACAAATGTCTTCCGATCTGGACATTGTCGCTGTGGGTACCTCTCCTGGTACAAACGACGAGCCAGCGCAGCATTGCCGTCCGCCTTGCCGTACATGAAGTGTATCTCTGCCAGCTCTTGATTTGAATACATGTCGCACAGTCTAACGCCTACACAACACTGAATGTAACCTTCGCCTCGGAATGAACTGTCAGAGTGCCCTCTTAATGTCTCCTTTGACGGCAACGACCTGCGGAAAGAAAAACGTTGCGGTGAATTTCAATGTTGTGAAGGCCATAACTCGGAAATAAAGCATTTCCGGACACATGTTGTAATGAACTATTTTGATTGTCTACATGTGGGAAATACATACCTGAAATTATGCCCCGTATTTTTGAAACACCCTGTATATATGCGTAATAGTTGTCAGTCACTACAATACCAGGAAACGAGGAAAAGCATTGGTGCATACTGGAATGCTTTACCAACGTATTTCGTAGTAACTCTTGCAATACCCACAAGATTGCACTGACGGCTGTACGACGTCTATTGTGTGAAACAAGACCTTTCACAGTTTCGAGTTGCAAGTCTGCGGCCGTATGAAGAATGCGTGGAGTGTGTAGAAAGTTTTTACTTCCCTCCACGTCTAGCCTTTGTGCTTCGTACTGGCCGGGTTGATCCAGCTCTACTACTGCCAATGAAAATATTTACTCAACATTCTTATTTGCGTTGCTTTTAGAGATGAACAAAACTAACCGCCGTTCTCGCTCGCTGTGTTCGTTGCATTTGTCTTTCGAATCTCGTCTCGTAACTCTCGTGCGCTTCGAATCTCGCTCATCATTCTCGAAATAGCATTTGGTCGGCGTGGAAAGATTTCGTAACTTTGAATAACATACATCATTGAAATAAATCTATATTAATAATAAATCTGTAGCGAAAATGTTTTTGGTAATTTTCGATCTTCCAAAAATAATTGGTGTTAACATGTATAATTAACCATCCTGAAACCGAATATCCCTTTTTCGAAATTTTTGTTTGTATGTCTGTCTGTCTGTCTGTCTGTCTGCATGTTTTTACCTTTTCACGCGATAATGGCTGAACCGATTTATATGAAAATTGGAATATAAATTAAGTTTGTTGTAACTTAGATTTTAGGCTATATGGCATTCAAAAAACTTTATTTAAAGGAGGGTTATAAGGGGGCCAGAATTAAATAAATCGAAATATCTCCCTTATTATTAACTTTCATGACAAATGTTACATAACAAAAGTTTCTTTAAAAATAATTTCAGATAAGTTTTATTCTATACAAAATTTTGATAGGACTGATATTTAATGAGATAAATGAGTTTTAAAATTACAATAACAACGCCATCTAATGCACTGTACTGAAATAAAAACAAATGACTTCGTCTATAAGGGGCCTTGGACAACAACAATCGAAATCTATTAAGCATAGCCTACAGAGAATGTTTCTGTGTTTGTATGAAGTAATATCGGAAGCTAATTAATTGTTTAATTATTATTTCACCATTGGAAAGTGTAGTTTCTCTAGATGGACATAATTCTACAATGTTATTACAGTAACTTCTGAAACATATAGCAAGTAATATAAAATATACACATTAAAACTAAATGATATGTCAATCTTCATTAAACTACGGTTGCATGTAATAACAATTAAGAAACATGTTAAAGGAATTGTCATTGCACCAAATGATTGCTCTCTGGACCAAAATGATCGCATTTTAATTGTTTAAATACAATTTAAATTAAGTAACATATTAAACGATTTATCCTTCTATCAAACACGAATGTTCCCTGGATCAAACGTTCTACATTTTAATTATGTAATTATTTTATATTTTTATTTATAACAGGTACAGCGGAGCGCACGGGTACGGCTAGTAACATTATAAATGCTTAATTAGTCCTATGGTTGAAAGCAATACTTGTTAAACACTTAGGTTCAAACAAACGTATTGTATACATGCCTTTGGTTTTGTGTTTGTGAGTGTATGATCTGAAATATGTGTGATTTTTATGTATAAAATTTAATAATGCATTGATATAAATTTTGTGCGAGATCGTGCGTATTTGCTTGCTTTCCGCACAAAACCAATCCGCGGAAAGTCTAAAATTCCACATTTAGTATTCCCAACCTAACACACATAACAATTTCCCTCTTCTTACCGCTTAAGTGACATATTCATTTTACTGCTTTAGGCTTTTAACATATTATTTTTAGAGACGTTCAATATAGTAATAATTATAAATTGGAAACTTACCACTGCAATTTCACATAAATTGCACTGTTAATTATTGTTTTTAAATATTTGCAAAAATTAAGTAAAGTCTACTACTCCACGAAATTTATTGCATTTGCAATGCAAGTAACATTAAGGAAGCCGTGAAAATATCAACAAGATTCCAGACTCATCATAGACTGGGGGAAAAAAAAGACAGACGTATATCACGGCCTGCTGCAGTATAGTAAACACAGAAAACATTTTATAGGAACAATGTTGAAGATAGATATATTTGTTTTCCAAAGTTGCCGTCATTGAACAGAAACCAAGATGGAGATTTCATTGCAACTAATTAGAAATTCCTCTTTCAGGTATGTAATAAACGATCTTCGCACAAAATAATGTACGATACACGAGCGGTATGTTTGTTTTCATGTTCTCGGAAATTAAAAAAGCTCAACTACGTTTCGCTTTTCCAGTCTTTTCCTCGAACATGAAAACGTCAACATACAGCTCTTGTAACGCATATTACTATTATGTATTTTAAAGACTTCAAAATTCTAAAAACAATTTTTGATAGGATAATCGATAGACTTTTTAGACATATTTTAATTATTCTTCTCTGTAATAAATCTAGTGGGTTATGGTTAGTTTCATAAGTACTACCCCAACCTAATATTCCATATTGGGTCATAGTTAGGTACAGAGTTCAAACTTCGCCGATTACAAGTGTAATTTGTATAGAAAATATTCTGTTGATGCAGTATTTTCGCAGTGTTTCTCTTTCTCCAGCCATTTCACTACTGGTCTCAATCATTGTTCTGTGAAGTAGAAACTAATCCATCACACCATCTTCCCTGAAATACTGATTTAATGGAATCTTTACAGCGAACGTTTGGCATTAATCTTGGCATAATTATGGATAATCTATTGACTTGGAACATATTGATTTCAATTTACTACTCACTTGCTTATGCATATCTCAGTTATGCCGTTTTCTTACGGGGTAACTCTACCAATTTTAATAGAATATTTATTGCACAAAATAGTAATATACGTTACAAGAGCGGTATGTTGACGTTTTCATGTTCGAGGAAAAGATTGAAAAAGCGAAACGTAGTTGAGCTTTTTTAATTTCCGAGAACATGAAAACAAACATACCGTTCGTGTATCGTACATTATTTTGTGCTAAGATCGCTTATTACATACCTGAAAGAGGAATTTCTAATTAGTTGCAATGAAATCTCCATCTGGGTTTCTGTTCAATGACGGCAACTTCGAAAAACTTAATATCTTTCTTCAACATTGTTGCTATAAAATGTTTTCTGTGTTTACTATACTCCAGCAGGCCGTGATATACGTCTGTCTTTTTTTTCCCCCAGTCTATGATGAGTCTGGAATCTTGATTTTTTCACGGCTTCCTTAATGTTACTTGCATTACAAATGCAGTAACTTTTGTCGTGTTGTATAGTTTACTTAATTTTTGCAAATATTTAAAAACAATAATTAACACTGCAATTTAGGTGAAATTGCAGTGGTAAGTTTCCAATTTATAATTATTACTATATTGAACGTCTTTAAAATAATACGTTAAAAGCCTAAAGCAGTAAAATGAATATGACGCTTAAGCGGTAAGAATAGGGAAATTGTTATGTGTGTTACGTTGGGAATACTGAATGTGGTATTTCACACTTACCGCGTATTGGTTTTGTGCGGAAAGCAAGCAAATACGCACGATCTCGCACAAAAGAATTTTACGATCCATTTTTAAATTTAAAAGTTTTGACTCATGCAAACCTTATTTTAAGCAATACAAAATTTTAATATTTCCGTCCATTTATATTCACAAATGCCTAATTTTCTTGAAATAGAATGAGAATAAATACAATAAGAATTTAGATTATCATAATTATAATACACGAAATGCACATCTGTTCTCAATGAAAAATCATAGACTTGAGAAATATGAAAAATCGCCTGCCTATACTGGCATTGTGTTTTTTTAATAAATTACCATTGCAGATACAAACTTTATGCAAAATTTAAAGTGAAAGTTAAACAGATTTTAACTATTTTTTTTTCGTTGTTGGTAACTCTATAGCACCTATTAGATGCTTTATGGTTGTGCTAACAAATGGGTTACTTGCCAACAATGTGACGCTGAAACGTGTGTTCAGATTACTGCCCAGCGATAGTCCTGATGTATTTTTATATATTTTGTGATGATTGGTTAATTAACCCGGCACACTCACAATCATACTCACATTCATACAAATTTCCAGACTCTAGACACCCTGGGAATTTTTCTTCTTCATGAAAAATTCACCGAGGGCCGAGCCCGGGACCTTCTGATCTGGAAGCCAGCATGCTAACCAACAGACCACTGAGGCAGATTTTAACTGATCAAACTTTTTATTCAGTAAAAGAATTCTTAAATCACATGTTATGATGTATGCAATACTACTTGATTATATTATTTATTTTAAATGTATTTTAACTTGTAGTGTTTTTAATGTTATTGTGTTTTTTATTCATTATGTAATTGACGTGTACATCCATGTATATGGCCATGTATAGAATGAATAAGTAATCAATCAATCAATCCATCCCGTCGCCCGAGTATTTAAATACAGCATCAACGGGTGAGCAAGAAAAATCTGTAATGTAAACACGCCAGAAAAATTAAAGTATTGCGAGACAATGTGCCCCTATCTGCTATATATTCCACGTGGTTCAGTCAAACATCAAACCCAGCTCTTCGGCATGGAAAACTGATCCCCAACCCGTTAAGATAACCAGGCGCCAGACCAACTTCGACATTTTATCACAGACTGTCTCACTATTAATATGCTGTCAAAGAAAACTCCCAGAAAAAATTGCTGCTTTCCTGAATGTGATACGGTGACGAATGTTATTCTGTTAGCTTCCGACATGAACAGCCCTTTGACGATTTTCTTAGAAACGTAGGTTCTAGCTAAGTAAATCCTGAGTGAATTGCTGGAAAGGATAACATGATAATACTATCAGCTTTTCTACAGAAAACGAGATCGATGTTACCTTGCCAGGATATAATCCAAAGATCGCACAAAACAAACAGTGCTATGAAAACCGCATTCACGTCCTTGTTAGAAAACCTGCAGACCCGCTACCGTTGAAACTGCAGTTCAAAATTACATATAGGAACAGCTACTGGGTGTTCATTTCAAAGTGTGTCATGACGTCACTGTTGTTGGGTCACCGATTTGAAGCGAGTTTCAACTTATATGTTAGAGAAGTTGCCTATTATTTAAGGCGTTCTTCAATCTGAACTTGAGAACGTGTATGGTATAACTTGAACGTCGTAGCAACAGATGGCGGTCTGTACGGTCTGTGTGCTACCATAACCTCTTTCGAACTGTGTTTTGCGCCGGCAAGTCGTACGCAGGGTATTTGTTATCATCGGTTGCGTACGGTAACATTCCACAACACAAATCAAATGCTCCGTGTCCATGTTGACCGTCGAAGTTAATGTCAACAAATACGTAAGTAATCGTCTTAACCCTCTCCCCATATCCCGACAGTACGTATTTCCAAACAGTTCACATTCCTGCCACTACCGGCGTTACCGTACGTATCGGCACGTACTCTTCAGAATGAACGCCGTACTTGCTAGCCAACTTCTCTGCCTCTTAGATTATACACCTGAGCTGCGGAAGTGTAGGAAGATTGAATTCTCTAGGCTCATCAGCTAGCCACACGACGGCATACAGCGAGCCAAGACACATTTTGAACTGAACACCCAGTAGAGCGTCGGCTTTCCGGGTTCGATACAGAGGTTAAGGTATATGTACACCTTTACATACAAAAAATTTTGTTTTGTATAATTTTGCTCTGTAAAATTTTTATACAATTGAGAATGGTACCAGAAAGAGAATGAAATGAACAGATCCCTTGTAATTATGTCTAAATTGTTTATAAAAATTATTTTATTTACAATTTTGACATGCAACTTGAAACATGATAGCTCATGCAGTTTTTAAGATAGAGCCACAGTTTTTTCACCGCTTTATAGCTAAAACTATTCTTTAGTGCCTGACATAGAGCTATTTTTTTATTTTTATTTACATTAATTAAATATTACCATATATGTAACTTACAATAATATTCTATGTTGCATAAATTATGTAAAAAATCCATAGATAATTATTAATTATATTAATGTTATTTTACTCATTGTCAGGCACTGGGGGACATTTCAAGCTTCAAAATGACACCAATATCTTCTTGGTATCACCATATTTGACTGAGATATCATGTTTGAAACAATTAAATATTCTAAAATTACTATTTACAGGAAATGAGCCACAAACTTTCAGAGCCTAGAAGACTGCATCATCATATGTCACCCCTTAAGCAGCTTCATGTCGGTTCAGTTTCAGCTTCTTTCTGCCTCTCAAATACCTCCTCTTTGTTTTAACTTCAGGTGTTGAATGTTTTTTTTTGGCATTTTTGTCCCTATTTCCATTGATGCAACAAATCCTGCGATGGTGTTTGTCCCAGGGTTTATGCCCATCCTCCTCAGAATTGTAATTTCTACTTTTGGACTCTTATTAAAATGACGTACAACATCACTGACACACAAATTTACAGTTTTATGACTAACAGCAAAGATTATAAATTACTTCATTATGTAAAAAAGTTTTTTTCAATCTAATGATCATGCCCTGATATCTATGCATCTATTTCGGGACTAGAAAGAAGTTTATTTTACAAGCAATGCTGGACGAGGGGATTGACTGCTACGAAGATCACTCCAAAAGTAATGCACTCCAAAAGTAAGTGACCGTGGCAGATGACGCAGCATTTTGGAAAATGGGACTTATCTGAAAAACCATAAGGCATAAATCGAAAATTCATATATCAAATTAAAGGGGAGAAAATTCTCTATTAAAATAGTTGTATTTTCAAACTTCTAATTTTTCATCATTTTTTTGCGTTTTGTGGGTATACATATATCTTAAATAGGTAATTTTAGGTTCTAACCTACGATTTAGGTCCTTTTAAGTCCTATAAAATTTAAGTATGTTATTCGTTGGTACATAAAACGAAAAATAAAAGTGATATTTCGAGAGTAACGAGATAGCAACAGACTAGGTTCGAACCTAAGAACCCGGGGCTTGATAATAAGCACACGTCCACACCTGTGGAGTTACGGTCAGCGCGTCTGGCTGCGAAACCAGGTGGCCCGGGTTCGAATCCCGGTCGGGGCAAGTTACCTGGTTGAGGTTTTTTCCGGGGTTTTCCCTCAATCCAATACGAGCAAATGCTGGGTAACTTTCGGTGCTGGACCCCGGACTCATTTCACCGGCATTATCACCTTCATATCATTGAGACGCTAAATAACCTAGATGTTGATACAGCGTCGTAAAATAACCCAATAAAAAAATAAAAATGAGCACAGATTGCGCATTCCGTTTGATGAATGTTGTAGCAGAAGCATAATCTGGGCCACGAATGAACAAATGAATCTCCATAACTAATAAATGCATTGCAGTGTTATTTATTTATTAATGTTTGAACATGGAAGAAATTATATATTTGTTTCACAAATGAACAAATTAGAGCAGTACAATATGCATGGTTACCTGAAAAAATAATCCTTTTTGACCACCTCTGTGGTGTAGGGATCAGCTGGTCTCTTACGCAGAGGGCCCGGGTTCGATTCCCTGTAGGGTTAAATTTCCTGGTTGAGGTTTTCCAGGGTTTTTCCTCAATCGTAAGGCAAATGCCAGGAAATTCGGGCCAAAACATCTCTGAATATCACCGGCTTCATTCATCACAAAATCATAATCATAACAAATCAGTAATACAGTTACGGACGCCATCTAGTTCACAATACTGTAATAGAACCAGTCTCAACAATAGTACACAGGCCTTCGGATTTCACCCAAAAGATTAACTCGCGATATGACCAGAGATGTTAAAGAGAGTATAATAACAGCAAAATAATAATAATAATAATAACAATAATAATAATAATAATAATAATAATAATTATTTTATAAATAGGATTTTCAGAAAGAAAATAAAAAAATAATAAGTTAATTTTTTTTTTAAGTATCTATGAGCAAAGATTGAAATCTATACTAATAATAAATCTGTAGCCAAAATTTTTCTGGTAATTTTCGATTTTCCAAAAATAATTGGTGTTAACATGATGATGATAGAGAATGGATATTTTGCTCAGGATAGGGACCAATGGCGGGCTTATGTGAGGGCGGCAATGAACCTCCGGGTTCCTTAAAAGCCAGTAAGTAAGTTAACATGTATAATTAACCATCCTGAAACCGAAAATCGCTCTTTTGAAATTTTTGTTTGTATGTCTGTCTGCCTGTCTGTCTGGATGTTTGTTACCTTTTCACGCGATAATGACTGAACCGATTTATATGAAAATTGGAATATAAATTAAGTTCGTTGTAACTTAGATTTTAGGCCATATGGCACTCAAAATACTTTATTTAAAAGGAGGTTATGAGGGGGCTTGAGTTAAATAAATCGAAATATCTCCCTTATTATTAATTTTCACGAAAAATATTACATAACAAAAGTTTCTTTAAAAATTAATTTCCTATAAGTTTTATTCTATACAAAATTTTGATAGGACTGATATTTAATGAGATAAATGAGTTTTAAAATTACAATAACAACGCCATCTAAGGCACTGTACTGAAATAAAAACAAATGACTTCGTCTATAAGGGGCCTTGGACAACAACAATCGAAATCTATTAAACATAGCCTACAGAGAATGTTTCTGTGTTTGTATGAAGTAATATCGGAAGCTAATTAATTGTTTAATTATTATTTCACCATTGGAAAGTGTAGTTTCTCTAGATGGACATAATTCTACAATGTTATTACAGTAACTTCTGAAACATATAGCAAGTTATATAAAGTATACACATTAAAACTAAATGATATGCCAATCTTCATTAAACTACGGTTGCATGTAATAACAATTAAGAAACATGTTAAAGGAATTGTCATTGCACCAAATAATTGTTCTCTGGACCAAAATGACCGTATTTTAATTATTTAAATACAATTTAAATTAAGTAACATATTAAACGATTTATCCTTCTATCAATCACGAATGTTCCCTGGATCAAACGTTCTATTTTAATTATGTAATTACTTTATATTTATTTCTA